>NC_088243.1:6232965-6265465 GCF_036934945.1 Oncorhynchus masou masou
CAGTATATACCCCAGTAGAGTACTAAAAATCAAATCAAATCAAATCAAATTTTATTTGTCACATACACATGGTTAGCAGATGTTAATGCGAGTGTAGAGAAATGCTTGTGCTTCCAGTTCCGACAATGCAGTAATAACCAACAAGTAATCTAACTAACAATTCCAAAACTAATATCTTATACACAGTGTAAGGGGATAAAGAATATGTACATAAAGATATGAATGAGTGATGGTGCAGAGCAGCAGTAGAGTAGTAGTGTGTATATATCAGTATATACTCCAGTAGAGTACTAGTGTGTATATATCAGTATTTACCCCAGTAGAGTACTAGTGTGTATATATCAGTACTTACCCCAGTAGAGTAGTAGTGTGTATATATCAGTATAGACCCCAGTAGAGTACTAGTGTGTATATATCAGAAACTTACCCCAGTAGAGTAGTAGTGTGTATATATTAGTATTAACTCAGTAGAGTACTAGTGTATATATATCAGTACTTACCCCAGTAGAGTACTAGTGTGTATATATTAATATTAACTCAGAAGAGTACTAGTGTGTATATATCAGTATAGACCCCAGTAGAGTACTAGTGTGTATATATCAGTATATACCCCAGTAGAGTACTAAAAATCAAATCAAATCAAATCAAATTTTATTTGTCACATACACATGGTTAGCAGATGTTAATGCGAGTGTAGAGAAATGCTTGTGCTTCCAGTTCCGACAATGCAGTAATAACCAACAAGTAATCTAACTAACAATTCCAAAACTACTGTCTTATACACAGTGTAAGGGGATAAAGAATATGTACATAAAGATATGAATGAGTGATGGTACAGAGCAGCATAGGCAAGATACAGTAGATGGTATCGAGTACAGTATATACATATGAGATGAGTATGGGTATGTTAGTGTGTATATATCAGTATTAACTCAGTAGAGTACTAGTGTGTATATATCAGTATTAACTCAGTAGAGTACTAGTGTGTATATATCAGTATAGACCCCAGTAGAGTACTAGTGTGTATATATCAGTATAGACCCCAGTAGAGTACTAGTGTGTATATATTAGTATTAACTCAGTAGAGTACTAGTGTGTATATATCAGTATTAACTCAGTAGAGTACTAGTGTGTATATATATCAGTACTTACCCCAGTAGAGCAGTAGTGTGTATATATCAGTATAGACCCCAGTACAGTACTAGTGTGTATATATCAGTATTTACCCCAGTAGAGTACTAGTGTGTATATATCAGTAGTTACCCCAGTAGAGTACTAGTGTGTATATATTAGTATTAACTCAGTAGAGTACTAGTGTGTATATATCAGTATTTACCCCAGTAGAGTACTAGTGTGTATATATCAGTATTAACTCAGTAGAGTACTAGTGTGTATATATCAGTATTAACTCAGTAGAGTACTAGTGTGTATATATCAGTATTAACTCAGTAGAGTACTAGTGTGTATATATCAGTATTTACCCCAGTAGAGTACTAGTGTGTATATATCAGTATTAACTCAGTAGAGTACTAGTGTGTATATATTAATATTAACTCAGTAGAGTACTAGTGTGTATATATCCGTATTAACCCCAGTAGAGTACTAGTGTGTATATATCAGTACTTACCCCAGTAGAGTACTAGTGTGTATATATTAGTATTAACTCAGTAGAGTACTAGTGTGTATATATCAGTATTTACCCCAGTAGAGTACTAGTGTGTATATATCAGTATTAACTCAGTAGAGTACTAGTGTGTATATATATCAGTACTTACCCCAGTAGAGCAGTAGTGTGTATATATCAGTATAGACCCCAGTAAAGTACTGGTGTGTATATATTAATATTAACTCAGTAGAGTAGTAGTGTGTATATATCAGTATTGACCCCCAGTAGAGTACTAGTGTGTATATATATCAGTACTTACCCCAGTAGAGTACTAGTGTGTATATATCAGTATAGACCCCAGTAGAGTACTAGTGTGTATATATCAGTATATACTCCAGTAGAGTACTAGTGTGTATATATTAATATTAACTCAGTAGAGTGGTAGTGTGTATATATCAGTATAGACCCCAGTAGAGTACTAGTGTGTATATATCAGTATTTACCCCAGTAGAGTACTAGTGTGTATATATCAGTATTAACTCAGTAGAGTACTAGTGTGTATATATATCAGTATTTACCCCAGTAGAGTACTAGTGTGTATATATCAGTATTAACTCAGTAAAGTACTAGTGTGTATATATCAGTATTAACTCAGTAGAGTACTAGTGTGTATATATATCAGTACTTACCCCAGTAGAGCAGTAGTGTGTATATATCAGTATAGACCCCAGTAGAGTACTAGTGTGTATATATCAGTATATACCCCAGTAGAGTACTGGTGTGTATATATTAATATTAACTCAGTAGAGTAGTAGTGTGTATATATCAGTATTGACCCCCAGTAGACTACTAGTGTGTATATATATCAGTACTTACCCCAGTAGAGTACTAGTGTGTATATATCAGTATAGACCCCAGTAGAGTACCAGTGTGTATATATCAGTATATACTCCAGTAGAGTACTAATGTGTATATATCAGTATTAACTCAGTAGAGTACTAGTGTGTATATATATCAGTATTTACCCCAGTAGAGTACTAGTGTGTATATATCAGTATTAACTCAGTAGAGTACTAGTGTGTATATATCAGTATTAACTCAGTAGAGTACTAGTGTGTATATATCAGTATTAACTCAGTAGAGTACTAGTGTGTATATATCAGTATAGACCCCAGTAGAGTACTAGTGTGTATATATCAGTATATACTCCAGTAGAGTACTAGTGTGTATATATTAATATTAACTCATTAACTCAGTAGAGTACTTGTGTGTATATATCAGTATAGACCCCAGTAGAGTACTAGTGTGTATATATCAGTATATACCCCAGTAGAGTACTAGTGTGTATATATCAGTATTAACTCAGTAGAGTACTAGTGTGTATATATCAGTATTAACTCAGTAGAGTACTAGTGTGTATATATCAGTATAGACCCCAGTAGAGTACTAGTGTGTATATATCAGTATATACTCCAGTAGAGTACTAGTGTGTATATATTAATATTAACTCATTAACTCAGTAGAGTACTAGTGTGTATATATCAGTATAGACCCCAGTAGAGTACTAGTGTGTATATATCAGTATATACCCCAGTAGAGTACTAGTGTGTATATATCAGTATTAACTCAGAAGAGTACTAGTGTGTATATATCAGTATATACCCCAGTAGAGTACTAGTGTGTATATATCAGTATATACCCCAGTAGAGTAATAGTGTGTATATATCAGTATTCACTCAGTAGAGTACTAGTGTGTATATATCAGTATTTACCCCAGTAGAGTACTAGTGTGTATATATCAGTATTAACTCAGTAGAGTACTAGTGTGTATATATTAGTATTAACTCAGTAAAGTACTAGTTTGTATATATATCAGTACTTACCCCAGTAGAGCAGTAGTGTGTATATATCAGTATAGACCCCAGTAGAGTACTAGTGTGTATATATTAATATTAACTCAGTAGAGTACTAGTGTGTATATATTAATATTAACTCAGTAGAGTACTAGTGTGTATATATTAATATTAACTCAGTAGAGTACTAGTGTGTATATATCAGTATTGACCCCCAGTAGAGTACTAGTGTGTATATATATCAGTATTAACCCCAGTAGAGTACTAGTGTGTATATATCAGTATAGACCCCAGTAGAGTACTAGTGTGTATATATCAGTATATACTCCAGTAGACTACTAGTGTGTATATATTAATATTAACTCAGTAGAGTAGTAGTGTGTATATATCAGTATAGACCCCAGTAGAGTACTAGTGTGTATATATCAGTATTAACTCAGTAGAGTACTAGTGTGTATATATATCAGTACTTACCCCAGTAGAGCAGTAGTGTGTATATATCAGTATAGACCCCAGTAGAGTACTAGTGTGTATATATCAGTATATACCCCAGTAGAGTACTGGTGTGTATATATTAATATTAACTCAGTAGAGTAGTAGTGTGTATATATCAGTATTGACCCCCAGTAGAGTACTAGTGTGTATATATATCAGTACTTACCCCAGTAGAGTACTAGTGTGTATATATCAGTATAGACCCCAGTAGAGTACTAGTGTGTATATATCAGTATATACTCCAGTAGAGTACTAGTGTGTATATATTAATATTAACTCAGTAGAGTGGTAGTGTGTATATATCAGTATAGACCCCAGTAGAGTACTAGTGTGTATATATCAGTATTTACCCCAGTAGAGTACTAGTGTGTATATATCAGTATTAACTCAGTAGAGTACTAGTGTGTATATATCAGTATTAACCCCAGTAGAGTACTAGTGTGTATATATCAGTATTAACTCAGTAGAGTACTAGTGTGTATATATATCAGTATTTACCCCAGTAGAGTACTAGTGTGTATATATCAGTATTAACTCAGTAAAGTACTAGTGTGTATATATCAGTATTAACTCAGTAGAGTACTAGTGTGTATATATATCAGTACTTACCCCAGTAGAGCAGTAGTGTGTATATATCAGTATAGACCCCAGTAGAGTACTAGTGTGTATATATCAGTATATACCCCAGTAGAGTACTGGTGTGTATATATTAATATTAACTCAGTAGAGTAGTAGTGTGTATATATCAGTATTGACCCCCAGTAGACTACTAGTGTGTATATATATCAGTACTTACCCCAGTAGAGTACTAGTGTGTATATATCAGTATAGACCCCAGTAGAGTACCAGTGTGTATATATCAGTATATACTCCAGTAGAGTACTAATGTGTATATATCAGTATTAACTCAGTAGAGTACTAGTGTGTATATATATCAGTATTTACCCCAGTAGAGTACTAGTGTGTATATATCAGTATTAACTCAGTAGAGTACTAGTGTGTATATATCAGTATTAACTCAGTAGAGTACTAGTGTGTATATATCAGTATTAACTCAGTAGAGTACTAGTGTGTATATATCAGTATAGACCCCAGTAGAGTACTAGTGTGTATATATCAGTATATACTCCAGTAGAGTACTAGTGTGTATATATTAATATTAACTCATTAACTCAGTAGAGTACTTGTGTGTATATATCAGTATAGACCCCAGTAGAGTACTAGTGTGTATATATCAGTATATACCCCAGTAGAGTACTAGTGTGTATATATCAGTATATACCCCAGTAGAGTAATAGTGTGTATATATCAGTATTCACTCAGTAGAGTACTAGTGTGTATATATCAGTATTTACCCCAGTAGAGTACTAGTGTGTATATATCAGTATTAACTCAGTAGAGTACTAGTGTGTATATATTAGTATTAACTCAGTAAAGTACTAGTTTGTATATATATCAGTACTTACCCCAGTAGAGCAGTAGTGTGTATATATCAGTATAGACCCCAGTAGAGTACTAGTGTGTATATATTAATATTAACTCAGTAGAGTACTAGTGTGTATATATTAATATTAACTCAGTAGAGTACTAGTGTGTATATATTAATATTAACTCAGTAGAGTACTAGTGTGTATATATCAGTATTGACCCCCAGTAGAGTACTAGTGTGTATATATATCAGTATTAACCCCAGTAGAGTACTAGTGTGTATATATCAGTATAGACCCCAGTAGAGTACTAGTGTGTATATATCAGTATATACTCCAGTAGACTACTAGTGTGTATATATTAATATTAACTCAGTAGAGTAGTAGTGTGTATATATCAGTATAGACCCCAGTAGAGTACTAGTGTGTATATATCAGTATTAACTCAGTAGAGTACTAGTGTGTATATATATCAGTACTTACCCCAGTAGAGCAGTAGTGTGTATATATCAGTATAGACCCCAGTAGAGTACTAGTGTGTATATATCAGTATATACCCCAGTAGAGTACTGGTGTGTATATATTAATATTAACTCAGTAGAGTAGTAGTGTGTATATATCAGTATTGACCCCCAGTAGAGTACTAGTGTGTATATATATCAGTACTTACGCCAGTAGAGTACTAGTGTGTATATATCAGTATAGACCCCAGTAGAGTACTAGTGTGTATATATCAGTATATACTCCAGTAGAGTACTAATGTGTATATATCAGTATTAACTCAGTAGAGTACTAGTGTGTATATATCAGTATTAACTCAGTAGAGTACTAGTGTGTATATATCAGTATTAACTCAGTAGAGTACTAGTGTGTATATATCAGTATTAACCCCAGTAGAGTACTAGTGTGTATATATCAGTATATACCCCATTAGAGTACTAGTGTGTATATATCAGTATATACCCCAGTAGAGTACTAGTGTGTATATATCAGTATTAACTCAGTAGAGTACTAGTGTGTATATATATCAGTATTTACCCCAGTAGAGTACTAGTGTGTATATATCAGTATTAACTCAGTAGAGTACTAGTGTGTATATATCAGTATTTACCCCAGTAGAGTACTAGTGTGTATATATTAGTATTAACTCAGCAGAGTACTAGTGTGTATATATCAGTATTTACCCCAGTAGAGTACTAGTGTGTATATTTCAGTAGTTACCCCAGTAGAGTACTAGTGTGTATATATTAGTATTAACTCAGTAGAGTACTAGTGTCTATATATCAGTATTTACCCCAGTAGAGTACTAGTGTGTATATATCAGTATTAACTCAGTAGAGTACTAGTGTGTATATATCAGTATTAACTCAGTAGAGTACTAGTGTGTATATATCAGTATTAACTCAGTAGAGTACTAGTGTGTATATATCAGTATTTACCCCAGTAGAGTACTAGTGTGTATATATCAGTATTAACTCAGTAGAGTACTAGTGTGTATATATTAATATTAACTCAGTAGAGTACTAGTGTGTATATATCAGTATTAACCCCAGTAGAGTACTAGTGTGTATATATCAGTACTTACCCCAGTAGAGTACTAGTGTGTATATATTAGTATTAACTCAGTAGAGTACTAGTGTGTATATATCAGTATTTACCCCAGTAGAGTACTAGTGTGTATATATCAGTATTAACTCAGTAGAGTACTAGTGTGTATATATATCAGTACTTACCCCAGTAGAGCAGTAGTGTGTATATATCAGTATAGACCCCAGTAAAGTACTGGTGTGTATATATTAATATTAACTCAGTAGAGTAGTAGTGTGTATATATCAGTATTGACCCCCAGTAGAGTACTAGTGTGTATATATATCAGTACTTACCCCAGTAGAGTACTAGTGTGTATATATCAGTATAGACCCCAGTAGAGTACTAGTGTGTATATATCAGTATATACTCCAGTAGAGTACTAGTGTGTATATATTAATATTAACTCAGTAGAGTGGTAGTGTGTATATATCAGTATAGACCCCAGTAGAGTACTAGTGTGTATATATCAGTATTTACCCCAGTAGAGTACTAGTGTGTATATATCAGTATTAACTCAGTAGAGTACTAGTGTGTATATATCAGTATTAACCCCAGTAGAGTACTAGTGTGTATATATCAGTATTAACTCAGTAGAGTACTAGTGTGTATATATATCAGTATTTACCCCAGTAGAGTACTAGTGTGTATATATCAGTATTAACTCAGTAAAGTACTAGTGTGTATATATCAGTATTAACTCAGTAGAGTACTAGTGTGTATATATATCAGTACTTACCCCAGTAGAGCAGTAGTGTGTATATATCAGTATAGACCCCAGTAGAGTACTAGTGTGTATATATCAGTATATACCCCAGTAGAGTACTGGTGTGTATATATTAATATTAACTCAGTAGAGTAGTAGTGTGTATATATCAGTATTGACCCCCAGTAGACTACTAGTGTGTATATATATCAGTACTTACCCCAGTAGAGTACTAGTGTGTATATATCAGTATAGACCCCAGTAGAGTACCAGTGTGTATATATCAGTATATACTCCAGTAGAGTACTAATGTGTATATATCAGTATTAACTCAGTAGAGTACTAGTGTGTATATATATCAGTATTTACCCCAGTAGAGTACTAGTGTGTATATATCAGTATTAACTCAGTAGAGTACTAGTGTGTATATATCAGTATTAACTCAGTAGAGTACTAGTGTGTATATATCAGTATTAACTCAGTAGAGTACTAGTGTGTATATATCAGTGAAGACCCCAGTAGAGTACTAGTGTGTATATATCAGTATATACTCCAGTAGAGTACTAGTGTGTATATATTAATATTAACTCATTAACTCAGTAGAGTACTTGTGTGTATATATCAGTATAGACCCCAGTAGAGTACTAGTGTGTATATATCAGTATATACCCCAGTAGAGTACTAGTGTGTATATATCAGTATTAACTCAGTAGAGTACTAGTGTGTATATATCAGTATTAACTCAGTAGAGTACTAGTGTGTATATATCAGTATAGACCCCAGTAGAGTACTAGTGTGTATATATCAGTATATACTCCAGTAGAGTACTAGTGTGTATATATTAATATTAACTCATTAACTCAGTAGAGTACTTGTGTGTATATATCAGTATAGACCCCAGTAGAGTACTAGTGTGTATATATCAGTATATACCCCAGTAGAGTACTAGTGTGTATATATCAGTATTAACTCAGAAGAGTACTAGTGTGTATATATCAGTATATACCCCAGTAGAGTACTAGTGTGTATATATCAGTATATACCCCAGTAGAGTAATAGTGTGTATATATCAGTATTAACTCAGTAGAGTACTAGTGTGTATATATCAGTATTTACCCCAGTAGAGTACTAGTGTGTATATATCAGTATTAACTCAGTAGAGTACTAGTGTGTATATATTAGTATTAACTCAGTAAAGTACTAGTTTATATATATATCAGTACTTACCCCAGTAGAGCAGTAGTGTGTATATATCAGTATAGACCCCAGTAGAGTACTAGTGTGTATATATTAATATTAACTCAGTAGAGTACTAGTGTGTATATATTAATATTAACTCAGTAGAGTACTAGTGTGTATATATTAATATTAACTCAGTAGAGTACTAGTGTGTATATATCAGTATTGACCCCCAGTAGAGTACTAGTGTGTATATATATCAGTATTAACCCCAGTAGAGTACTAGTGTGTATATATCAGTATAGACCCCAGTAGAGTACTAGTGTGTATATATCAGTATATACTCCAGTAGACTACTAGTGTGTATATATTAATATTAACTCAGTAGAGTAGTAGTGTGTATATATCAGTATAGACCCCAGTAGAGTACTAGTGTGTATATATCAGTATTAACTCAGTAGAGTACTAGTGTGTATATATATCAGTACTTACCCCAGTAGAGCAGTAGTGTGTATATATCAGTATAGACCCCAGTAGAGTACTAGTGTGTATATATCAGTATATACCCCAGTAGAGTACTGGTGTGTATATATTAATATTAACTCAGTAGAGTAGTAGTGTGTATATATCAGTATTGACCCCCAGTAGAGTACTAGTGTGTATATATATCAGTACTTACGCCAGTAGAGTACTAGTGTGTATATATCAGTATAGACCCCAGTAGAGTACTAGTGTGTATATATCAGTATATACTCCAGTAGAGTACTAATGTGTATATATCAGTATTAACTCAGTAGAGTACTAGTGTGTATATATCAGTATTTACCCCAGTAGAGTACTAGTGTGTATATATCAGTATTAACTCAGTAGAGTACTAGTGTGTATATATCAGTATTAACTCAGTAGAGTACTAGTGTGTATATATCAGTATTAACTCAGTAGAGTACTAGTGTGTATATATCAGTATTAACCCCAGTAGAGTACTAGTGTGTATATATCAGTATATACCCCAGTAGAGTACTAGTGTGTATATATCAGTATATACCCCAGTAGAGTACTAGTGTGTATATATCAGTATTAACTCAGTAGAGTACTAGTGTGTATATATATCAGTATTTACCCCAGTAGAGTACTAGTGTGTATATATCAGTATTAACTCAGTAGAGTACTAGTGTGTATATATCAGTATTTACCCCAGTAGAGTACTAGTGTGTATATATTAGTATTAACTCAGCAGAGTACTAGTGTGTATATATCAGTATTTACCCCAGTAGAGTACTAGTGTGTATATATCAGTATTAACTCAGTAGAGTACTAGTGTGTATATATCAGTATTAACTCAGTAGAGTACTAGTGTGTATATATATCAGTACTTACCCCAGTAAAGCAGTAGTGTGTATATATCAGTATAGACCCCAGTAGAGTACTAGTGTGTATATATCAGTATTAACTCGGTAGAGTACTAGTGTGTATATATCATTATTAACTCAGTAGAGTACTAGTGTGTATATATATCAGTACTTACCCCAGTAGAGCAGTAGTGTGTATATATCAGTATAGACCCCAGGAGAGTACTAGTGTGTATATATAAGTATTAACTCAGAAGAGTACTAGTGTGTATATATCAGTATATACCCCAGTAGAGTACTAGTGTGTATATATCAGTATTGACCCCCAGTAGAGTACTAGTGTGTATATGTATCAGTACTTACCCCAGTAGAGCAGTAGTGTGTATATATCAGTATTTACCCCAGTAGAGTACTAGTGTGTATATATCATTATTAACTCAGTAGAGTACTAGTGTGTATATATATCAGTACTTACCCCAGTAGAGTACTAGTGTGTATATATCAGTATTTACCCCAGTAGAGTACTAGTGTGTATATATCATTATTAACTCAGTAGAGTACTAGTGTGTATATATATCAGTACTTACCCCAGTAGAGCAGTAGTGTGTATATATCAGTATAGACCCCAGTAGAGTACTAGTGTGTATATATAAGTATTAACTCAGAAGAGTACTAGTGTGTATATATCAGTACTTACCCCAGTAGAGCAGTAGTGTGTATATATCAGTATAGACCCCAGTAGAGTACTAGTGTGTATATATAAGTATTAACTCAGAAGAGTACTAGTGTGTATATATCAGTATGTACCCCAGTAGAGTACTAGTGTGTATATATAAGTATTAACTCAGAAGAGTACTAGTGTGTATATATCAGTACTTACCCCAGTAGAGCAGTAGTGTGTATATATCAGTATAGACCCCAGTAGAGTACTAGTGTGTATATATAAGTATTAACTCAGAAGAGTACTAGTGTGTATATATCAGTATTAACTCAGTAGAGTACTAGTGTGTATATATCAGTATTAACTCAGTAGAGTACTAGTGTGTATATATCAGTATTTACCCCAGTAGAGTACTAGTGTGTATATATCAGTATTAACTCAGTAGAGTACTAATGTGTATATATCAGTATTAACCCCAGTAGAGTACTAGTGTGTATATATCAGTATATACCCCAGTAGAGTACTAGTGTGTATATATTAATATTAACTCAGTAGAGTACTAGTGTGTATATATCAGTATATACCTCAGTAGAGTACTAGTGTGTATATATTAATAATAACTCAGTAGAGTACTAGTGTGTATATATCAGTATATACCCCAGTAGAGTACTAGCGTGTATATATCAGTACTTACCCCAGTAGAGTACTAGTGTGTATATATCAGTATTAACTCAGTAGAGTACTAGTGTGTATATATCAGTATTAACTCAGTAGAGTACTAGTGTGTATATATTAATATTAACTCAGTAGAGTACTAGTGTATATATATCAGTACTTACCCCAGTAGAGTACTAGTGTGTATATATCAGTATTAACTCAGTAGAGTACTAGTGTATATATATCAGTACTTACCCCAGTAGAGTACTAGTGTGTATATATCAGTATATACCCCCAGTAGAGTACTAGTGTGTATATATCAGTATTAACTCAGTAGAGTACTAGTGTGTATATATCAGTATTAACTCAGTAGAGTACTAGTGTGTATATATTAATATTAACTCAGTAGAGTACTAGTGTGTATATATTAGTATTAACTCAGCAGAGTACTAGTGTCTAGGGTCACTATGTTGCTATGTGTTGCTATGTGTATGTATATGATCACAGGAAACCTCTGTCAGCTAACTGTCTGTTTTATGTGTATTCAACACTGCTTGTTGACTTTAGTGTGTTAAAGTCTAGCCTAACCAGTGAGGGGTAGTAACCTGGAATAGCCCTCCTGATTAGTTGCTTGCTTTGAGGTTTGTAGCAACAGCTTATGACTGTGGTGTGGGTAGCTGCGGGTGGAGGGGGCCCGGGGTTGTGGTGTGGGTAGCTGCGGGTGGAGGGGCCTGGGGTTGTGGTGTTGGTAGCTGCAGGTGGAGGGGCCTGGGGTTGTGGTGTGGGTAGCTGCGGGTGGAGGGGGCCTGGGGTTGTGGTGTTGGTAGCTGCAGGTGGAGGGGCCTGGGGTTGTGGTGTTGGTAGCTATGGGTGGAGGGGGCCTGGGGTTGTGGTGTGGGTAGCTGTGGGTGGAGGGGGCCTGGGGCTGTGGTGTGGGTAGCTGTGGGTGGAGGGGGCCTGGGGCTGTGGTGTGGGTAGCTGTGGGTGGAGGGGTTTGTGGCTACAGTACTGAGTCTGACCAGGAATAGAATAGCTTCTAACCCTCAGACATGTTTGTACACTCAGAGACACGCCATTGGACAGGGCTGTCAAACTCACTTCCTGGACGGCAGAGTGGCTGCTGGTTGTTTTATCCTTTCCATATGTGTCCAATGAAGACCTAGACAACCAGGTTAGGGGAGGTTCTAACTCATTAATGAAGACCTAGACAACCAGGTGAGGGGAGGTTCTAACTCATTAATGAAGACCTAGACAACCAGGTGAGGTGAGGTCCTAACTCATTAATGAAGACCTAGACAACCAGGTGAGGTGAGGTCCTAACTCATCAATGAAGACCTAGACAACCAGGTGAGGGGAGGTCCTCACTCATCAATGAAGACCTAGACAACCAGGTGAGGGGAGGTCATAACTCATTAATGAAGACCTAGACAACCAGGTGAGGGGAGGTCCTAACTCATTAATGAAGACCTAGACAACCAGGTGAGGGGAGGTCCTAACTCATTAATGAAGACCTAGACAACCAGGTGAGGGGAGGTCCTAACTCATTAATGAAGACCTAGACAACCAGGTGAGGGGAGGTCCTAACTCATTAATGAACACCTAGACAACCAGGTGAGGGGAGGTCCTAACTCATTAATGAAGACCTAGACAACCAGGTGAGGGGAGGTCCTAACTCATTAATGAAGACCTAGACAACCAGGTGAGGGGAGGTCCTCACTCATTAATGAAGACCTAGACAACCAGGTGATGGGAGGTCCTAACTCATTAATGAAGACCTAGACAACCAGGTGACACTGGGCCCTCCATGAATTGAGTTTGACTCCCTGCCATAGGAGTTTACAGCCGTGTCTCAGGGCTAAGTAACATCAAAACGTTAACTCCCGTCTCTCTTTACTTCCTGTTAGCTGGACAACAGGTGAGTGGAACGCATGCTCAGTGTCGTGCGGCGGTGGTTCCCAGGTGCGCAGCGTGCAGTGTGTCTCCCATGATGCATCGGGGCCCCGCGTGGTGGAGGACGGCGTCTGTGCAGCCTACAGTCCAGCCCCGCCCACCCTGCAGACCTGTAGCATGCAGCGGTGTGCCTCCTGGAGGGCCTCTGCCTGGAGCATGGTAGGTACTGTTGCTTAGCGGCAGAGCAATGGGGGTTGACTAATGAGAGAGTCATACGTAGATTATCACCATGGTTGGAGTGAATTCCTTAAACTATCGTATTCGTGAATTGTTTGTATGTCTCTCTTTGAATGTTCTGTACACATCCATTTATTTGAAGAATAGACAATAATTGCTGACTCAAATCCAATTGAATCCAATCCAATTTAATCTGATCCAATCTAATCTAATCTAATCCAATTAATCTAATCCAATTTTATCTAATCCAATTTAAACTGATCCAATCTAATTTAATCCAATGTAATCCAATTTAATCTAATCCAATCCAATTTCATTTGATCTAATCCAATCGAATCCAATCCAATTTAATCTGATCCAATCTAATCCAATCCAATCCAATCCAATCCAATTTAATTCAATCAATCTACCTGAATTGACAGCATTGAAGTGGAATTCACCCCAACCCTACTAGTCCCATTTTTTGTGTGTTAAAGAATCGGAGCAGTATTCAGTCTGACTGGTTCTCTGCCGGGTTCAGTCTGACTGGTTCTCTGCCGTGTTCAGTCTAACTGGTTCTCTGCCCTGTTCAGTCTGACTGGTTCTCTGCCGTGTTCAGTCTGACTGGTTCTCTGCCCTGTTCAGTCTGACTGGTTCTCTGCCGTGTTCAGTCTGACTGGTTCTCTGCCCTGTTCTGTCTGACTGGTTCTCTGCCCTGTTCAGTCTGACTGGTTCTCTGCCGTGTTCAGTCTGACTGGTTCTCTGCCCTGTTCAGTCTGACTGGTTCTCTGCCGTGTTCAGTCTGACTGGTTCTCTGCCCTGTTCAGTCTGACTGGTTCTCTGGTCAGTCTGACTGGTTCTCTGCCCTGTTCAGTCTGACTGGTTCTCTGCCCTGTTCAGTCTGACTGGTTCTCTGCCCTGTTCAGTCTGACTGGTTCTCTGCCCTGTTCAGTCTGACTGGTTCTCTGCCCTGTTCAGTCTGACTGGTTCTCTGCCCTGTTCAGTCTGACTGGTTCTCTGCCCTGTTCAGTCTGACTGGTTCTCTGCCCTGTTCAGTCTGACTGGTTCTCTGCCCTGTTCAGTCTGACTGGTTCTCTGCCCTGTTCAGTCTGACTGGTTCTCTGCCCTGTTCAGTCTGACTGGTTCTCTGCCCTGTTCAGTCTGACTGGTTCTCTGCCCTGTTCAGTCTGACTGGTTCTCTGCCCTGTTCAGTCTGACTGGTTCTCTGCCCTGTTCAGTCTGACTGGTTCTCTGCCCTGTTCAGTCTGACTGGTTCTCTGCCGTGTTCAGTCTGACTGGTTCTCTGCCCTGTTCAGTCTGACTGGTTCTCTGCCCTGTTCAGTCTGACTGGTTCTCTGCCCTGTTCTGTCTAACTGGTTCTCTGCCCTGTTCAGTCTGACTGGTTCTCTGCCCTGTTCTGTCTAACTGGTTCTCTGCCCTGTTCAGTCTGACTGGTTCTCTGCCCTGTTCTGTCTAACTGGTTCTCTGCCCTGTTCAGTCTGACTGGTTCTCTGCCCTGTTCAGTCTGACTGGTTCTCTGCCCTGTTCAGTCTGACTGGTTCTCTGCCGTGTTCTGTCTAACTGGTTCTCTGCCCTGTTCAGTCTGACTGGTTCTCTGCCGTGTTCAGTCTGACTGGTTCTCTGCCCTGTTCAGTCTGACTGGTTCTCTGCCCTGTTCAGTCTGACTGGTTCTCTGCCCTGTTCTGTCTAACTGGTTCTCTGCCGTGTTCAGTCTAACTGGTTCTCTGCCCTGTTCAGTCTGACTGGTTCTCTGCCCTGTTCAGTCTGACTGGTTCTCTGCCCTGTTCAGTCTGACTGGTTCTCTGCCCTGTTCTGTCTAACTGGTTCTCTGCCCTGTTCAGTCTGACTGGTTCTCTGCCCTGTTCAGTCTGACTGGTTCTCTGCCGTGTTCTGTCTAACTGGTTCTCTGCCCTGTTCAGTCTGACTGGTTCTCTGCCCTGTTCAGTCTGACTGGTTCTCTGCCGTGTTCAGTCTGACTGGTTCTCTGCCGTGTTCAGTCTGACTGGTTCTCTGCCCTGTTCTGTCTAACTGGTTCTCTGCCCTGTTCAGTCTGACTGGTTCTCTGCCCTGTTCAGTCTGACTGGTTCTCTGCCGTGTTCTGTCTAACTGGTTCTCTGCCCTGTTCAGTCTGACTGGTTCTCTGCCCTGTTCAGTCTGACTGGTTCTCTGCCCTGTTCTGTCTAACTGGTTCTCTGCCGTGTTCAGTCTAACTGGTTCTCTGCCCTGTTCAGTCTGACTGGTTCTCTGCCCTGTTCAGTCTGACTGGTTCTCTGTCCTGTTCAGTCTGACTGGTTCTCTGCCCTGTTCAGTCTGACTGGTTCTCTGCCCTGTTCAGTCTGACTGGTTCTCTGCCCTGTTCTGTCTAACTGGTTCTCTGCCCTGTTCAGTCTGACTGGTTCTCTGCCCTGTTCAGTCTAACTGGTTCTCTGCCCTGTTCAGTCTGACTGGTTCTCTGCCCTGTTCAGTCTGACTGGTTCTCTGCCCTGTTCAGTCTGACTGGTTCTCTGCCCTGTTCAGTCTGACTGGTTCTCTGCCCTGTTCTGTCTAACTGGTTCTCTGCCCTGTTCAGTCTGACTGGTTCTCTGCCCTGTTCTGTCTAACTGGTTCTCTGCCCTGTTCAGTCTGACTGGTTCTCTGCCCTGTTCTGTCTAACTGGTTCTCTGCCCTGTTCAGTCTGACTGGTTCTCTGCCCTGTTCAGTCTGACTGGTTCTCTGCCCTGTTCAGTCTGACTGGTTCTCTGCCGTGTTCTGTCTAACTGGTTCTCTGCCCTGTTCAGTCTGACTGGTTCTCTGCCGTGTTCAGTCTGACTGGTTCTCTGCCCTGTTCAGTCTGACTGGTTCTCTGCCCTGTTCAGTCTGACTGGTTCTCTGCCCTGTTCTGTCTAACTGGTTCTCTGCCGTGTTCAGTCTAACTGGTTCTCTGCCCTGTTCAGTCTGACTGGTTCTCTGCCCTGTTCAGTCTGACTGGTTCTCTGCCCTGTTCAGTCTGACTGGTTCTCTGCCCTGTTCTGTCTAACTGGTTCTCTGCCCTGTTCAGTCTGACTGGTTCTCTGCCCTGTTCAGTCTGACTGGTTCTCTGCCGTGTTTTGTCTAACTGGTTCTCTGCCCTGTTCAGTCTGACTGGTTCTCTGCCCTGTTCAGTCTGACTGGTTCTCTGCCGTGTTCAGTCTGACTGGTTCTCTGCCGTGTTCAGTCTGACTGGTTCTCTGCCCTGTTCTGTCTAACTGGTTCTCTGCCCTGTTCAGTCTGACTGGTTCTCTGCCCTGTTCAGTCTGACTGGTTCTCTGCCGTGTTCTGTCTAACTGGTTCTCTGCCCTGTTCAGTCTGACTGGTTCTCTGCCCTGTTCAGTCTGACTGGTTCTCTGCCCTGTTCTGTCTAACTGGTTCTCTGCCGTGTTCAGTCTAACTGGTTCTCTGCCCTGTTCAGTCTGACTGGTTCTCTGCCCTGTTCAGTCTGACTGGTTCTCTGCCCTGTTCAGTCTGACTGGTTCTCTGCCCTGTTCAGTCTGACTGGTTCTCTGCCCTGTTCTGTCTAACTGGTTCTCTGCCCTGTTCAGTCTGACTGGTTCTCTGCCCTGTTCTGTCTAACTGGTTCTCTGCCCTGTTCAGTCTGACTGGTTCTCTGCCCTGTTCTGTCTAACTGGTTCTCTGCCCTGTTCAGTCTGACTGGTTCTCTGCCCTGTTCAGTCTGACTGGTTCTCTGCCCTGTTCAGTCTGACTGGTTCTCTGCCGTGTTCTGTCTAACTGGTTCTCTGCCCTGTTCAGTCTGACTGGTTCTCTGCCGTGTTCAGTCTGACTGGTTCTCTGCCCTGTTCAGTCTGACTGGTTCTCTGCCCTGTTCAGTCTGACTGGTTCTCTGCCCTGTTCTGTCTAACTGGTTCTCTGCCCTGTTCAGTCTGACTGGTTCTCTGCCCTGTTCTGTCTAACTGGTTCTCTGCCCTGTTCAGTCTGACTGGTTCTCTGCCCTGTTCTGTCTAACTGGTTCTCTGCCCTGTTCAGTCTGACTGGTTCTCTGCCGGGTTCAGTCTGACTGGTTCTCTGCCCTGTTCAGTCTGACTGGTTCTCTGCCGGGTTCAGTCTGACTGGTTCTCTGCCCTGTTCAGTCTGACTGGTTCTCTGCCGGGTTCAGTCTGACTGGTTCTCTGCCGTGTTCTGTCTAACTGGTTCTCTGCCCTGTTCAGTCTGACTGGTTCTCTGCCGTGTTCAGTCTGACTGGTTCTCTGCCGGGTTCAGTCTGACTGGTTCTCTGCCCTGTTCATTCTGACTGGTTCTCTGCCCTGTTTTGTCTGACTGGTTCTCTGCCCTGTTCTGTCTGACTGGTTCTCTGCCCTGTTCAGTCTAACTGGTTCTCTGCCCTGTTCAGTCTGACTGGTTCTCTGCCGTGTTCAGTCTGACTGGTTCTCTGCCGGGTTCAGTCTGACTGGTTCTCTGCCGTGTTCAGTCTGACTGGTTCTCTGCCCTGTTCAGTCTGACTGGTTCTCTGCCGGGTTCAGTCTGACTGGTTCTCTGCCCTGTTCTGTCTGACTGGTTCTCTGCCCTGTTCTGTCTAACTGGTTCTCTGCCGGGTTCAGTCTGACTGGTTCTCTGCCGTGTTCTGTCTAACTGGTTCTCTGCCCTGTTCAGTCTGACTGGTTCTCTGCCGTGTTCAGTCTGACTGGTTCTCTGCCGGGTTCAGTCTGACTGGTTCTCTGCCCTGTTCAGTCTGACTGGTTCTCTGCCCTGTTTTGTCTGACTGGTTCTCTGCCCTGTTCTGTCTGACTGGTTCTCTGCCCTGTTCAGTCTAACTGGTTCTCTGCCCTGTTCAGTCTGACTGGTTCTCTGCCCTGTTCTGTCTAACTGGTTCTCTGCCCTGTTCAGTCTGACTGGTTCTCTGCCCTGTTCTGTCTAACTGGTTCTCTGCCCTGTTCAGTCTGACTGGTTCTCTGCCCTGTTCTGTCTAACTGGTTCTCTGCCCTGTTCAGTCTGACTGGTTCTCTGCCCTGTTCAGTCTGACTGGTTCTCTGCCCTGTTCAGTCTGACTGGTTCTCTGCCCTGTTCAGTCTGACTGGTTCTCTGCCCTGTTCTGTCTAACTGGTTCTCTGCCCTGTTCAGTCTGACTGGTTCTCTGCCCTGTTCTGTCTAACTGGTTCTCTGCCCTGTTCAGTCTGACTGGTTCTCTGCCCTGTTCTGTCTAACTGGTTCTCTGCCCTGTTCAGTCTGACTGGTTCTCTGCCGGGTTCAGTCTGACTGGTTCTCTGCCCTGTTCAGTCTGACTGGTTCTCTGCCGGGTTCAGTCTGACTGGTTCTCTGCCCTGTTCAGTCTGACTGGTTCTCTGCCGGGTTCAGTCTGACTGGTTCTCTGCCGTGTTCTGTCTAACTGGTTCTCTGCCCTGTTCAGTCTGACTGGTTCTCTGCCGTGTTCAGTCTGACTGGTTCTCTGCCGGGTTCAGTCTGACTGGTTCTCTGCCCTGTTCATTCTGACTGGTTCTCTGCCCTGTTTTGTCTGACTGGTTCTCTGCCCTGTTCTGTCTGACTGGTTCTCTGCCCTGTTCAGTCTAACTGGTTCTCTGCCCTGTTCAGTCTGACTGGTTCTCTGCCGTGTTCAGTCTGACTGGTTCTCTGCCGGGTTCAGTCTGACTGGTTCTCTGCCGTGTTCAGTCTGACTGGTTCTCTGCCCTGTTCAGTCTGACTGGTTCTCTGCCGGGTTCAGTCTGACTGGTTCTCTGCCCTGTTCTGTCTGACTGGTTCTCTGCCCTGTTCTGTCTAACTGGTTCTCTGCCGGGTTCAGTCTGACTGGTTCTCTGCCCTGTTCAGTCTGACTGGTTCTCTGCCGTGTTCTGTCTAACTGGTTCTCTGCCCTGTTCAGTCTGACTGGTTCTCTGCCGTGTTCAGTCTGACTGGTTCTCTGCCCTGTTCAGTCTGACTGGTTCTCTGCCCTGTTCAGTCTGACTGGTTCTCTGCCCTGTTCTGTCTAACTGGTTCTCTGCCGTGTTCAGTCTAACTGGTTCTCTGCCCTGTTCAGTCTGACTGGTTCTCTGCCCTGTTCAGTCTGACTGGTTCTCTGCCCTGTTCAGTCTGACTGGTTCTCTGCCCTGTTCTGTCTAACTGGTTCTCTGCCCTGTTCAGTCTGACTGGTTCTCTGCCCTGTTCTGTCTAACTGGTTCTCTGCCCTGTTCAGTCTGACTGGTTCTCTGCCCTGTTCTGTCTAACTGGTTCTCTGCCCTGTTCAGTCTGACTGGTTCTCTGCCGGGTTCAGTCTGACTGGTTCTCTGCCCTGTTCAGTCTGACTGGTTCTCTGCCGGGTTCAGTCTGACTGGTTCTCTGCCCTGTTCAGTCTGACTGGTTCTCTGGCGGGTTCAGTCTGACTGGTTCTCTGCCGTGTTCTGTCTAACTGGTTCTCTGCCCTGTTCAGTCTGACTGGTTCTCTGCCGTGTTCAGTCTGACTGGTTCTCTGCCGGGTTCAGTCTGACTGGTTCTCTGCCCTGTTCATTCTGACTGGTTCTCTGCCCTGTTTTGTCTGACTGGTTCTCTGCCCTGTTCTGTCTGACTGGTTCTCTGCCCTGTTCAGTCTAACTGGTTCTCTGCCCTGTTCAGTCTGACTGGTTCTCTGCCGTGTTCAGTCTGACTGGTTCTCTGCCGGGTTCAGTCTGACTGGTTCTCTGCCGTGTTCAGTCTGACTGGTTCTCTGCCCTGTTCAGTCTGACTGGTTCTCTGCCGGGTTCAGTCTGACTGGTTCTCTGCCCTGTTCTGTCTGACTGGTTCTCTGCCCTGTTCTGTCTAACTGGTTCTCTGCCGGGTTCAGTCTGACTGGTTCTCTGCCGTGTTCTGTCTAACTGGTTCTCTGCCCTGTTCAGTCTGACTGGTTCTCTGCCGTGTTCAGTCTGACTGGTTCTCTGCCGGGTTCAGTCTGACTGGTTCTCTGCCCTGTTCAGTCTGACTGGTTCTCTGCCCTGTTCAGTCTGACTGGTTCTCTGCCGGGTTCAGTCTGACTGGTACTCTGCGGTGTTCTGTCTAACTGTGGTGTGTTACTCTGCAGTGTTCAGTCTGACTGGTTCTCTGCCGGGTTCAGTCTGACTGGTTCTCTGCCCTGTTCAGTCTGACTGGTTCTCTGCCGGGTTCAGTCTGACTGGTTCTCTGCCCTGTTCAGTCTGACTGGTTCTCTGCCCTGTTCAGTCTGACTGGTTCTCTGCGGTGTTCTGTCTAACTGTGGTGTGTTACTCTGCCGTGTTCTGTCTAACTGTGGTGTGTTACTCTGCGGTGTTCTGTCTAACTGTGGTGTGTTACTCTGCCGTGTTCTGTCTAACTGTGGTGTGTTACTCTGCCGTGTTCTGTCTAACTGTGGTGTGTTACTCTGCCGTGTTCTGTCTAACTGTGGTGTGGTACTCTGCGGTGTTCTGTCTAACTGTGGTGTGTTACTCTGCAGTGTTCAGTCACATGTGGGACAGGGGATCAGTCCAGAGAGGTGATGTGTGTAGGAGAAGCATCAGTCCAGCTAGCAGACACCTCCTGCGTTGCCTCACTCCGCCCTGTAGCCGCCCAGCCCTGCTCCATGCCCGCATGCCTACTGGCTGTCAGCTGGCACGTTGGAGACTGGGGACTGGTGAGTGGCCCAGACTGACAGACAGACGTCACATACACACACCGTTAACACACACTCAAGCTCAGACACACACATACATACACCCATGCTTAAACACTCACATCATTCCTCTCCTCCTCTCTTCCCCTCCTCCCCTCCTCCTCCCCTCTCCTCCTACCCTCTTCCCATCCTCCTCCTCCCCTCTTCTCCTCCTCTCCTCCACCTCTCCTCCTCTTCTCCCCTTATCCTCCCCTCTCCTCCTCCTCTCCTCCTCTCCCGTCTCCTCCCCTCCTCTCCTCTCCTCCTCTCCTCTCCTCCTCCTCTCCTGTCTCCTCTCCTCCTCTCTCGTCTCCTCTCCTCTTCCCCTCCTCCTCTCCTCCTCTCCTCTCCTCCTCTCCCGTCTCCTCTCCTACTCTCCTCCTCTCCCGTCTCCTCTCCCGTCTCCTCTCCTCTCCTCTCCTCTCCTCTCCTCTCCTCTCCTCTCCTCTCCCTCTCCCTCTCCTCTCCTCCTCTCCCGTCTCCTCTCCTCTTCCCCTCCTCCTCTCCTCCTCTCCTCCTCTCCCATCTCCTCTCCTCCTCCCCTCCTCCTCTCCTCCTCTCCTCCTCTCCTCTCCTCCCGTCTCCAGTGCTCTAAGAGCTGTGAGTCAGGTCTGCGTGAGCGCCAGGTGATGTGTTCTGACAGAGAGAGGAACCTGTACCCAGTGGAACGTTGTAACTCTGTCCCCAAACCCCTCACATTGGAGACCTGCAACACACAGCCCTGCTACCACCCACAAGGTGAAAACATGCTGTCTCTCTGTGTGTGTGTCTCCATCTCTCTGTCCAGTGACCCCCAGTCTTCTATAGCTGGCTATATATTTATGCCTGTCTCCATCTCCCTGTCCAGCGACCCCCAGTATGCAGGATCCCAGAGGACATGACAACACACAGTATGGTTTCACTCCCTACATGCCAGACCACGCCACAGGTAGCTGACTCATTCTTTCATCCTTCTGTCCACTTGTCCTTGTCCTTTCATCCATCTGTCTATCTGTCCAAGTCAACTTGTCCTTGTCCTTTCATCCATCTGTCTATCTGTCCAAGTCAACTTGTCCTTTCATCCATCTGTCTATCTGTCCAAGTCAACTTGTCCTTGTCCTTTCATCCATCTGTCTATCTGTCCAAGTCAACTTGTCCTTTCATCCATCTGTCTATCTGTCCAAGTCAACTTGTCCTTGTCCTTTCATTCATCTGTCTATCTGTCCAAGTCAACTTGTCCTTGTCCTTTCATTCATCTGTCTATCTGTCCAAGTCAACTTGTCCCTGTCCCTTCATCCATCTATCTGTCCAAGTCAACTTGTCCTTGTCCTTTCATCCATCTGTCTATCTGTCCAAGTCAACTTGTCCTTTCATCCATCTGTCTATCTGTCCAAGTCAACTTGTCCTTGTCCTTTCATCCATCTGTCTATCTGTCCAAGTCAACTTGTCCTTTCATCCATCTGTCTATCTGTCCAAGTCAACTTGTCCTTTCATCCATCTGTCTATCTGTCCAAGTCAACTTGTCCTTGTCCTTTCATTCATCTGTCTATCTGTCCAAGTCAACTTGTCCCTGTCCCTTCATCCATCTATCTGTCCAAGTCAACTTGTCCTTGTCCTTTCATCCATCTGTCTATCTGTCCAAGTCAACTTGTCCTTGTCCTTTCATCCATCTGTCTATCTGTCCAAGTTCACTTGTCCTTGTCCTTTCATCCATCTGTCTATCTGTCCAAGTCAACTTGTCCTTTCATCCATCTGTCTATCTGTCCAAGTCAACTTGTCCTTGTCCTTTCATCCATCTGTCTATCTGTCCAAGTCAACTTGTCCTTGTCCCTGTCCTTTCATCCATCTGTCTATCTGTCCAAGTCAACTTGTCCTTGTCCTTTCATCCATCTGTCTTATCTGTCCAAGTCAACTTGTCCTTGTCCCTGTCCTTTCATCCATCTGTCTTATCTGTCCAAGTCCACTTGACCTTGTCCTTTCATCCAGGTATCTCCTGATATCACAGATACTCTGTTTTTAATTCATCCATTCATTCCTTTAAACCAGTTCTGTCACCAAAAAGCATCGTAGCTGAACACATCACAGTGTGTGGGTTGTGTTCCAGTCTCACTTCTCCTCTCTCCCCTTCTCACCTAATCTTCAATATAATCTACTTCTACTCACCATCTGTCCATCTTTTCACTGCCCCCGCTACTCATCCTGTTCTGACGGACAAGTTTTCGGGGGTCCGTGGGTTTTGTCGGTCTGATTCAAATATGTGTGAGTGAGCGCCGATGTGGACTGTGTGATATCTCTCTGCTGTGTGTTCTCTATGTGACGAGTTCTCTGTGTGATCTGTCATCATGTTGCTGTGTTGTTGATAGTTTGTCCATGCTGTGTGTTCTCTATGTGACGAGTTCTCTGTGTGATCTGTCATCATGGTGCTGTGTTGTTGATAGTTTGTCCATGCTGTGTGTTCTCTATGTGACGAGTTCTCTGTGTGATCTGTCATCATGTTGCTGTGTTGTTGATAGTTTGTCCATGCTGTGTGTTCTCTCACTGTGGTTCTACTAACAGTAGTCATTACTGTGATCCAGTCTCTTTCTGCCCTGACCTCTGCCCCCTGACCCCTATGTGAGCTGTACTCTCTGACAGCAGCTCTCCTTCCATTGACGTGTTCTCCCCTGACCCCTGGCCCCTGACCTCTGATCCCTGTGTGAGCTGTACTTTCTGACAGCAGCTCTCCTTCCATTGAAGTGTTCTCCCCTGACCCCTGGCCCCTGACCTCTGATCCCTGTGTGAGCTGTACTTTCTGACAGCAGCTCTCCTTCCATTGACGTGTTCTCCCCTGACCCCTGGCCCCTGACCTTTGATCCCTGTGTGAGCTGTACTTTCTGACAGCAGCTCTCCTTCCATTGACGTGTTCTCCCCTGACCCCTGGCCCCTGACCTCTGATCCCTGTGTGAGCTGTACTTTCTGACAGCAGCTCTCCTTCCATTGACGTGTTCTACCCTGACCCCTGACCCCTAACCCCTGACCCCTGTGTGAGTTGTACTCTCTGAAAGCAGTTCTCCTTCCATTGACCGTTCTTCCTTCTCCCACTCTCACCAAGGTCCCCATGTAATCCCATGTTTCTGTCAGTCCACAGACCAGACAGTGTTGACCCCCAGACCAGCACAGTGTACCACCCTCACGGCTTCGGCCCGGCCCAACACTGTAGCCAGTCCTACTACGGCTGCTGCCCAGATGGCGCAACGGCAGCTGGGGGGGCAGGGGGTCTAGGCTGCCCACAGGTGTCCCGCTGGGCTCCACGCCCCGAGCAGGCTTTCTGCACAACCACCAGGTAAACCACACACACACACACAGCTCTGTCCAGGCTACCTTTCAGCACCACCAGCCAGGTGTTGTCTTTCAGGGGTCTAGAATGGGATCTACCGTACAAGCCTTTATACATTTTGGTCACAGTTCAGTGGTATTTTTAACATGGGCTTGGGCACAGTTCTCTGCTCAAACTCTCCCTCCCTCTCTCTCTGTCTGACTGACTAAATCCCTCCCTCTCTGTGTGTCTGACTAAATCCCTCCCTCTCTGTCTGTCGGACTAAATCCCTCCCTCTCTGACTGTCTGACTAAATCCCTCTCTCTGTCTGTCTGACTAAATCCCTCCCTCTCTGACTGTCTGACTAAATCCCTCCCTCTCTGTCTGTCTGACTAAATCCCTCCCGCTCTGTCTGTCTGACTAAATCCCTCCCTCTCTGACTGTCTGACTAAATCCCTCCTGCTCTGTCTGTCTGATTAAATCCCTCCTGCTCTGTCTGTCTGACTAAATCCCTCCCTCTCTGACTGTCTGACTAAATCCCTCTCTCTGTCTGTCTGACTAAATCCCTCCCTCGCTGTCTGTCTGACTAAATCCCTCCCTCTCTGACTGTCTGACTAAATCCCTCTCTCTGACTGTCTGACTAAATCCCTCCCTCTCTGTCTGTCTGACTAAATCACTCCCTCTCTGTCTGTATGACTAAATCCCTCCCTCCCTCTCTGACTGTCTGACTAAAACCCCCTCTCTCTGTCTGTCTGTCTGTCTGTCTGTCTATCTGACTAAATCCCTCTCTCTCTGTCTGTCTGACTAAATCCCTCCCTCTCTGTCTGTCTATCTGACTACATCCCTCCCTCTCCGTCTGTCTGTCTGACTAAATCCCTCTCTGTCTGTCTGTCTGACTAAATCCCTCCCTCTCTGTCTGTCTGTCTGACTAAATCCCTCCCTCTCTGTCTGTCTGTCTGTCTGACTAAATCCCTCCCTCTCTGTTTGTCTGTCTGACTAAATCCCTCCCTCTCTGACTGTCTGACTAAATCCCTCTCTCTGTCTGTCTGACTAAATCCATCCCTCTGTCTGTCTGATTAAATCCCTCCCTCTCTGACTGTCTGACTAAATCCCTCCCTCTCTGACTGTCTGACTAAATCCCTCTCTCTGTCTGTCTGACTAAATCCCTCTCTCTCTGTCTGTCTGACTAAATCCCTCCCTCTTTGTCTGTCTGTCTGACTAAATCCCCCTCTCTCTGTCTGTCTGACTAAATCCCTCCCTCTTTGTCTGTCTGTCTGACTAAATCCCTCCCTCTTTGTCTGTCTGTCTGACTAAATCCCTCCCTCTCTCTCTGTCTGTCTGACTAAATCCCTCCCTCTCTGTCTGTCTGACTAAATCCCTCCCTCTCTGTCTGTCTGACTACATCCCTCCCTCCCTCTCTGTCTGTCTGACTAAATCCCTCCCTCCCTGTCTGTCTGTCTGACTAAATTCCTCTCTCTGTCTGTCTGTCTGTCTGTCTGTCTGACTAAATCCCTCCCTCCCTGTCTGTCTTTCTGACTACATCCCTCCCTCCCTCTCTGTCTGTCTGACTAAATCCCTCCCTCTCTGTCTGTCTGACTACATCCCTCCCTCCCTCTCTGTCTGTCTGACTAAATCCCTCCCTCCCTCTCTATCTGACTAAACCCCCCCCCTCTGTCTGTCTGTCTGTCTGTCTGTCTGTCTGTCTGTCTGTCTGTCTGTCTGTCTGTCTGTCTGTCTGTCTGTCTGTCTGTCTGTCTGTCTGACCAAATCCCTCTCTCTCTGTCTGTCTGACTAAATCCCTCCCTCTCTGTCTGTCTGTCTGACTAAATCCCTCCCTCTCTCCCTCTCTGTTTCCCCCAGGTATGGATGTTGCAGGGATGGTGTGACTGTATCACAGATGCCCAACAGGGAAGACTGTCTGGAATATGTTCCTCAAGTAAGGACCTGTACTTCCTCTAACCTATAACCCCTCCCTGAGCCTCTCTCTATCTTATAACCTCCTCTCTGAGCCTCTCTCTATCCTATAACCTTCCCCCTGAGCCTCTCTCTATCCTATAACCTCCTCTCTGAGCCTCTCTCTATCCTATAACCTCCTCTCTGAGCCTCTCTCTATCCTATAACCTCCTCTCTGAGCCTCTCTCTATCCTATAACATCCTCTCTGAGCCTCTATCCTATAACCTCCTCTCTGAGCCTCTCTCTATCCTATAACCTCCTCTCTGAGCCTCTCTCTATCCTATAACCTCCTCTCTGAGCCTCTCTCTATCCTATAACATCCTCTCTGAGCCTCTATCCTATAACCTCCTCTCTGAGCCTCTCTCTATCCTATAACCTCCTCTCTGAGCCTCTCTCTATCCTATAACCTCCTCTCTGAGCCCCTCTCTATCCTATAACCTCCTCTCTGAGCCTCTCTCTATCCTATAACCTCCTATCTGAGCCTCTCTATCTTATAACCTCCTCTCTGAGCCCCTTTCTATCCTATAACCTCCTCTCTGAGCCCCTCTCTATCCTATAACCTCCTCTCTGAGCCTCTCTCTATCCTATAACCTCCTCTCTGAGCCCCTCTCTATCCTATAACCTCCTCTCTGAGCCCCTCTCTATCCTATAACCTCCTCTCTGAGCCCCTCTCTGTCCTATAACCTTCCCCCTGAGCCTCTCTCTATCCTATAACCTCCTCTCTGAGCCTCTCTCTATCCTATAACCTCCTCTCTGAGCCTCTCTCTATCCTATAACCTCCTCTCTGAGCCTCTCTCTATCCTATAACATCCTCTCTGAGCCTCTATCCTATAACCTCCTCTCTGAGCCTCTCTCTATCCTATAACCTCCTCTCTGAGCCTCTCTCTATCCTATAACCTCCTCTCTGAGCCCCTCTCTATCCTATAACCTCCTCTCTGAGCCTCTCTCTATCCTATAACCTCCTATCTGAGCCTCTCTATCTTATAACCTCCTCTCTGAGCCTCTCTCTATCCTATAACCTCCTCTCTGAGCCTCTCTCTATCCTATAACCTCCTCTCTGAGCCTCTCTATCCTATAACCTCCTCTCTGAGCCTCTCTCTATCCTATAACCTCCTCCCTGAGCCTCTCTCTATCCTATAACATCCTCTCTGAGCCTCTATCCTATAACCTCCTCTCTGAGCCTCTCTCTATCCTATAACCTCCTCTCTGAGCCTCTCTCTATCCTATAACCTCCTCTCTGAGCCCCTCTCTATCCTATAACCTCCTCTCTGAGCCCCTCTCTATCCTATAACCTCCTCTCTGAGCCTCTCTCTATCCTATAACCTCCTCTCTGAGCACCTCTCTATCCTATAACCTCCTCTCTGAGCCTCTCTCTATCCTATAACCTCCTCTCTGAGCCTCTCTCTGTCCTATAACCTTCCCCCTGAGCCTCTCTCTATCCTATAACCTCCTCTCTGAGCCCCTCTCTGTCCTATAACCTCCTCTCTGTGCCTCTCTCTATCCTATAACCTCCTCTCTGAGCCTCTCTATATCCTATAACCTCCTCTCTGAGCCTCTCTCTATCCTATAACCTCCTCTCTGAGCCTCTCTATATCCTATAACCTCCTCTCTGAGCCACTCTCTATCCTATAACCTCCTCTCTGAGCCCCTCTCTATCCTATAACCTCCTCTCTGAGCCTCTCTCTATCCTATAACCTCCTCTCTGAGCCCCTCTCTATCCTATAACCTCCTCTCTGAGCCCCTCTCTATCCTATAACCTCCTCTCTGAGCCCCTCTCTATCCTATAACCTCCTCTCTGAGCCTCTCTATCCTATAACCTCCTCTCTGAGCCTCTCTATATCCTATAACCTCCTCTCTGAGCCACTCTCTATCCTATAACCTCCTCTCTGAGCCCCTCTCTATCCTATAACCTCCTCTCTGAGCCTCTCTCTATCCTATAACCTCCTCTCTGAGCCCCTCTCTATCCTATAACCTCCTCTCTGAGCCCCTCTCTATCCTATAACCTCCTCTCTGAGCCCCTCTCAGTCCTATAACCCCTCTCTATCAAAACCTCATGTCCCTCTCTCTCTCTCTCTCTCTCTCTCTCTCTCTATCAAAACCTCATGTCCCCCTCTCTCTCTCTCTCTCTCTCTCTCTCTCTCTCTCTCTCTATCAAAACCCCATGTCCCCCTCTCTCTCTCTCGCTCTCTCTCTATCAAAACCTCATGTCCCCCTCTCTCACTCTCGCTCTCTCTCTATCAAAACCTCATGTCCCCCTCTCTCTCTAGCTCTCTCTATCAAAACCTCATGTCCCCCTCTCTCTCTCGCTCTCTCTCTATAAAAACCGTATGTCCCTCTCTCTCTCTCTCTCTCTCTCTCTTTCTCTTTATCAAAACCTTATGTCCCTCTCTCTCTATCAAAACCTTATGTCTCTCTCTCTCGCTCTCTCTCTATCAAAACCTTGTTTGTCTCTCAGTTTGGCCTACTTTGCCAAACGGGGGATGATTTAACAAAAGCGCACTAGAAAGTCCAGAACCCAGGAAGAAACCTAGAGAGGAACCAGGCTATGAGGGGTGGCCAGTCCTCTTCTGGCTGAGCTGGGTGGAGAATATAACAGAACGTGGCCAAGATGTTCAAATGTTCATAAATGACCAGCATGGTCAAATAATAATAATCACAGTAGTTGTCGAGGGTGCAGCAAGTCAGCACCTCAGGAGTAAATGTCAATTGGTTTTTCATAGCCGATCATTAAGAGTATCTCTACCACTCCTGCTGTCTCTAGAGAGTTGAAAACGGTAGGTCTGGGACAGGTAGCACGTCCAGTGAACAGGTCAGGGTTCCATAGCCGCAGGCAGAACAGTTGAAACTGGAGCAGCAGCACGGCCAGGTGGACTGGGGACAGCAAGGAGTCATCATGCCAGGTAGTCCTGAGGCATGGTCCTAGGGCTCAGGTCCTCCGAGAGAGAGAAAGAAAGAGAGAAAGAGAGAATTAGAGAGAGCACACTTAAACACCGGACACCAGATAGGACAGGAGAGGTACTCCAGATATAACAAACTGACCCTAGCCCCCCGACACAAACTACTGCAGCATAAATACTGGAGGCTGAGACAGGAGGAGTCAGGAGACACTGTGTCCCCACCCGAGGACACCCCCGGACAGGGCCAAACAGGAAGGATATAACCCCACCCACTTTGCCAAAGCACAGCCCCCACACCACTAAAGGGACATCTTCAACCACCAACTTACCATCCTGAAACAAAGCCGAGTATAGCCCACAAAGATCTCCGCCACGGCACAACCCAGGGGGGGGCAACCCAGACAAGAAGATCAATACACAGAAGTATATCTTTTTAAATCTGCATATTTCATTAAAAGAAATTCATGTCTGCAGGCAATATGAACTAGGGAAATTGTGTCACTTCTCTTGCGTTCATTGCACCCAGAGTCAGGGTATATGCAACAGTTTGGGCCGCCTGGCTCGTTGCGAACTAATTCATGTTATGACATAACATTGAAGGTTGTACAATGTAACAGCAATATTTAGACGTAGGGATGCCACCAGTTTGATGAAATAAGGAACTGTTTCGTATTTCACTGAAAGAATAAACCTTTTGTTTGCGAAATGATAGTTTCCGGATTTGACCATATTAATGACTAAAGGCTCGTGTTTCCGTGTTATTATATTATAATTAAGTGATTTGATATTTCATAAAGCAGTCTGACTGAGTTGACTGACTACAGTTGAAGTCGGAAGTTTATACATACACCTTAACGAAGTACATTTAAACTCAGTTTTTCACAATTCCTGACATTTAATCCTGAGTGATTTCTTTCATCACGTTCCCTGTGGGTCAGAAGTTCACATTCACTCAATTCGTATTTGGCAGTATTGCCTTTAACCTTTTGTGACTAGGGGGCAGAATTGTCATTTTTTGCTTTTAAATTGTTGAACTTGGATCAAAGGTTTTTGGGTAGCCTTCCACAAGCATCCCACAATAAGTTGGGTGAATTATGGCCCATTCCTCCTGATAGAGCTGGTGTAACTGAGTCAGGTTTGTAGGCCTCCTTGATCGCACATGCTTTTTCAGTTCTGCCACAATAGGATTGAGGTCAGGGCTTTGTGATGCCCACTCCAATACCTTGACTTTGTTATCCTTATGCCATTTTGCCACAGCTTTGGAAGTATGCTTGGGGTCATTGTCCATTTGGAAGACACATTTGTGACCCAGCTTTAACTTCCTGACTCATGTCCTGAGATGTTGCTTCAATATATCCACATATTTTTCCTCCCTCATGATGCCATCTATTTTGTGAAATGCACCAGTCCCTCCTGCAACAAAGCACCCCCACAAGCCTCCTCCTTTTTCTTCCACACATAATGGTCATTATGGCCAAACAGTTATATTTTTGTTTCATCAAACCAGAGGACATTTCCACAAAAAGTACAATCTTTGTACCCATGTGCAGTTACAAACCGTAGTCTGGCTTTTTTATGGCGGTTTTTCCTTGCATAACCTTCAGGTTATGTTGATATAGGACTCGTTTTACCGATGTATTCGGTATTGGCTTTTTATTTGGTCCTCCGATTATTGGTTTCGCCACTAAAAAAAATCATATTCAGTTGACCTCTAGTTTAGTGTGTTTCAATTTTCCCAGAAGTTGTTAGATTCTATGGATTCTTCTATTACATTGAGCTGATTTCTGACGTGCTGTTCCTTCTTTTTCCGTATTGTATATTTCTGTATTGTTTTAGTGATTCACCATAGTGTAGGCTCATGTTTTCTGGGTCTCTGTTTTTGGTTGGATAGGTTTCTCAATTTCTTTCTTAGGTTTTTGCATTCCTCATCAAACCATTTGTCATTGTTGTTCATTTGCTTGACATTTATAGATGGATTAGGGACGCTGAGAGGTCAAATATACTGTTTAGGTTTTCTACTACCAAGTTGACACCTCCACTATTACAGTGAAATGTTTTGACCAGGAAGTTGTCTGAAAGGGATTGAATGTGTTGTTGCCTCATTGTTTTTTGGTCAGTTTCCACACTACTTTCCTTCCATCTATAGTATGTCTTAATATTATTCAGTTCCTTTGGCTTTGATGCCTCATGATTTGAGTATTGCCCTGTTCAAGTAGACTGTGACTTTGCTGTGATCTGATAGGGGTCTCTCTCTCTCTCTCTCTCAGGCTCCCCCTCCAGCTGAGAACAGTGTCCAGTGTCGCCTGACCACCTACGGCTGCTGTTTCGACCGTATGTTCGTAGCCGCAGGTCCCAATGGAGAGGGCTGCCCCAACCCACCATACAACGGTAGGACAGGGGAGGGGGATGAGGGAATGGGAGGAGGGGAGAGGGCTGCCCCAACCCACCATACAACGGTAGGACAGGGGAGGGGGATGAGGGAATGGGAGGAGGGGAGAGGGCTGCCCCAACCCACCATACAACGGTAGGACAGGGGAGGGGGATGAGGGAATGGGAGGAGGGGAGAGGGCTGCCCCAACCCACCATACAACGGTAGGACAGGGGAGGGGGATGAGGGAATGGGAGGAGGGGAGAGGGCTGCCCCAACCCACCATACAACGGTAGGACAGGGGAGGGGGGGGACGAATGAGGGGAGCGGGAGAAGGGAACGAGGGGAGGGTGAAGGGAAGAGAGAATAGGTGCGGTGAGGAAGGGAGAGGGGTATTGTCTCTTTTATTTTTATTTTTTGTATTTTTTTTACCTTTATTTTACCAGGCAAGTCAGTTAAGAACAAATTCTTATTTTCAATGACGGCCTGGGAACAGTGGGTTAACTACCTGTTCAGGGGCAGAACGACAGATTTGTACCTTGTCAGCTCGGGGATTTGAACTTGCAACCTTTCGGTTACCAGTCCAATGCTCTAACCACTAGGCTACCCTGCTCAATAGAAAGACTGACAGTAGCGGTTTAGCTTGTTATTGTTAATTAGTTTGGTGTGTCTTGAATAGGACATTATATTGATACAGTATAAAACACGAAAAACCTTTTGTACCTTTTTACATTTTTCTCGTACCACCTTTTGTTTATGTTCA
>NC_088243.1:6267965-6310465 GCF_036934945.1 Oncorhynchus masou masou
TCTATGTCTATCTGTGTGTTGGTCTGTCTTTATGTGTGTTGGTCTGTCTCTGTTTATCTGTGTGTTGGTCAGTCTCTATCTATCTGTGTGTTGGTCTGTCTCTATATCTGTCTGTGTGTTGGTCTGTCTCTATATCTATCTGTGTGTTGGTCTGTCTCTATCTATCTGGGTGTTGGTCTGTCTCTATATCTGTCTGTGTGTTGGTCTGCCTCTATATCTATCTGTGTGTTGGTCTGTCTCTATATCTATCTGTGTGTTGGTCTGTCTATCTGTGTGTTGGTCTGTCTATATTTATCTGTGTGTTGGTCTGTCTCTAGGTCTATCTGTGTGTTGGTCTGTCTATATATCTCTCTGTGTGTTGTTCTGTCTATCTGTGTGTTGGTCTGTCTATATTTATCTGTGTGTTGGTCTGTCTCTAGGTCTATCTGTGTGTTGGTCTGTCTCTATATTTATCTGTGTGTTGGTCTGCTATCTGTGTGTTGGTCTGTCTCTATATATTTCTGTGTGTTGGTCTTTCTCTATGTCTAGCTGTGTGTTGATCTGCCTCTATGTCTATCTGTGTGTTGGTCTGTCTCTGTCTATCTGTGTGTTGGTTTGTTTCTATGTCTCTGTGTGAGACCTAGAGACAGACCAACACACAGAGACATAGAGACAGACCAACATACTTTTGTATATATAGTGTAGTGATAGTTGTTTGTTTTGATTAATCTTGTATTTATTTTATGTTCATGTTCACACAGACCCTAGTCTCAATGGTGTCTCACCAACTACAATTTAAAAAAATACCGCAGAGACATTACTTTGTACTCTATATACAGTTGAAGTCGGAAGTTTACATACACTTAGGTTGGAGTCATTAAAACTTGTTTTTCAACCACTACACAAATGAATTTTTTGTGTCTGGGGTCAACGTGGGCTGGTCCAGGTGAGTTATATAGTGGTGTCTGGGGTCAACATGGGCTGGTCCAGGTGAGTTATATAGTGGTGTCTAGGGTCAACGTGGGCTGGTCCAGATGAGTTATATAGTGGTGTCTGGGGTCAACATCAACGTGGGCTGGTCCAGGTGAGTTATATAGTGGTGTTTGGGGTCAACATCAACATGGGCTGGTCCAGGTGAGTTATATAGTGGTGTCTGGGGTCAACGTGGGCTGGTCCAGGTGAGTTATATAGTGGTGTCTGGGGTCAACATCAACATGGGCTGGTCCAGGTGAGTTATATAGTGGTGTCTGGGTTCAACGTGGGCTGGTCCAGGTGAGTTATATAGTGGTGTCTGGGGTCAACATCAACATGGGCTGGTCCAGGTGAGTTATATAGTGGTGTCTGGTGTCAACATCAACGTGGGCTGGTCCAGGTGAGTTATATAGTGGTGTCTGGGGTCAGCATCAACGTGGGCTGGTCCAGGTGAGTTATATAGTGGTGTTTGGGGTCAACGTGGGCTGGTCCAGGTGAGTTATATAGTGGTGTCTGGGGTCAACATCAACTTGGGCTGGTCCAGGTGAGTTATATAGTGGTTTCTGGGGTCAACATCAATGTGGGCTGGTCCAGGTGAGTTATATAGTGGTGTCTGGGGTCAACATCAATGTGGGCTGGTCCAGGTGAGTTATATAGTGGTGTCTGGGGTCAACGTGGGCTGGTCCAGGTGAGTTATAGTGTTTAGTTTAGTATGACCATGAGAGGTCATACTAAACCTGAGACTGGTGTACTACCACTCATAACCACTAGAGGTCCTACTAAACCTGAGACTGGTGTAGTACCACTCATAACCACTAGAGGTCCTACTAAACCTGAGACTGGTGTAGTACCACTCATAACCACTAGAGGTCCTACTAAACCTGAGACTGGTGTACTACCACTCATAACCACTAGAGGTCCTACTAAACCTGAGACTGGTGTAGTACCACTCATAACCACTAGAGGTCCTACTAAACCTGAGACTGGTGTAGTACCACTCATAACCACTAGAGGTCCTACTAAACCTGAGACTGGTGTAGTACCACTCATAACCACTAGAGGTCCTACTAAACCTGAGACTGGTGTACTACCACTCATAACCACTAGAGGTCCTACTAAACCTGAGACTGGTGTACTACCACTCATAACCACTAGAGGTCCTACTAAACCTGAGACTGGTGTACTACCACTCATAACCACGAGAGGTCCTACTAAACCTGAGACTGGTGTAGTACCACTCATAACCACGAGAGGTCCTACTAAACCTGAGACTGGTGTACTACCACTCATAACCACTAGAGGTCCTACTAAACCTGATACTGGTGTACTACCACTCATAACCACTAGAGGTCCTACTAAACCTGAGACTGGTGTACTATCACTCATAACTACTCATAACCACACTACCACTCCCCCTTATCTCAGCTCGCTGGTCACCATAGCATCTCCCAATTGTAGCACACGCTCCAGCAGGTATATCTCTCTTGTCACCCCCAAAACCAATTCTTTCTTTGGCAGCCTCTCCTTCCAGTTCTCTGCTGCCAATGATTGGAACGAACTACAAAAAGCACTGAAACTGGAAACACCTATCTCCCTCACTCGCTTTAAGCACCAGCTGTCAGAGCAGCTCACAGATTACTGCACCTGTACATAGCCCACCTATATTTTAGCCCAAACAACTACCTCTTTCCCTACTGTATTTAATTAATTTATTTATTTTGCTCCTTTGCACCCCCCATTATTTTTATTTCTACTCTGCACATTCTTCCATTGCAAATCTACCATTCCAGTGTTTTACTTGCTATATTGTATTTACTTTGCCACCATGGCCTTTTTTTGCCTTTACCTCCCTTATCTCACCTCATTTGCTCACATCGTATATAGACTTGTTTATACTGTATTATTGACTGTATGTTTGTTTTACTCCATGTGTAACTCTGTGTCGTTGTATGTGTCGAACTGCTTTGCTTTATCTTGGCCAGGTCGCAATTGTAAATGAGAACTTGTTCTCAACTGGCCTACATGGTTAAATAAAGGTGAAATAAATAAATAAATAAAAATAACCACTAGAGGTCCTACTAAACCTGAGACTGGTGTAGTACCACTCATAACCACTAGAGGCCATACTAAACCTGAGACTGGTGTAGTACCACTCATAACCACTAGAGGTCATACTAAACCTGAGACGGGTGTACTACCACTCATAACCACTAGAGGTCACACTAAAGCAGAGACTGGTGTAGTAACTCCTCAGTGTGACTTGTAGATGGGGTTTCAGAATGTGGTGACACCTGTATTTTCCTCTCAAATCATTTGTTCAGGAACCAGTCATGATGTCGCCCCACTCTTCCTCCCGATGCTTCAATGGAAGTGTAAGTTTAAACCCTCCATTAGTTAACTGGTTGTAATCTCTCCTCAGGGTCCCCAGACATCTATATACTATAACACTAGTCTAGTTTAACCCTCCATTAGTTAACTGGTTGTAATCTCTCCTCAGGGTCCCCTGACATCTATATAGTATAACACTAGTCTAGTTTAACCCTCCATGAGACAACATAACACTAATCCGTAAGGGTGATAGAGATCCTAATTGTGAAGGTATGAAGTATTTGCCTTCATCCCAAATGGCACCAAATTCCCTTTATAGTGGACTAGGACCTATAGGTAAAATAGTGGACCAGGACCTATAGGGAATATAGTGGACCAGGACCTATAGGGAATATAGTGGACCAGGACCTATAGGGAATATAGTGGACCAGGACCTATAGGGAATATAGTGGACCAGGACCTATAGGGAATATAGTGGACCAGGACCTATAGGGAATATAGTGGACCAGGACCTATAGGGAATATAGTGGACCAGGACCTATAGGGAATATAGTGCCCTATAGTGGACCAGGACCTATAGGGAATATAGTGGACCAGGACCTATAGGGAATATAGTGGACCAGGACCTATAGGGAATATAGTGGACCAGGACCTATAGGGAATATAGTGGACCAGGACCTATAGGGAATATAGTGCCCTATAGTGGACCAGGACCTATAGGGAATATAGTGGACCAGGATCTATAGGGAATATAGTGGACCAGGACCTATAGGGAATATAGTGTACCAGGATCTATAGGGAATATAGTGGACCAGGATCTATAGGGAATATAATGGACCAATACCTATAGGGAATATAGTGGACCAGGACCTATAGGGAATGTAGTGGACCAGGACCCATAGGGAATATAGTGCCCTATAGTGGACCAGGACCTATAGGGAATGTAGTGGACCAGGACCCATAGGGAATATAGTGCCCTATAGTGGACCAGGACCTATAGGGAATATAGTGGACCAGGACCTATATGGAATATAGTGGACCAGGACCTATAGGGAATATAGTGGACCAGGATCTATAGGGAATGTAGTGGACCAGGACCTATAGGGAATATAGTGGACCAGGACCTATAGGGAATATAGTGGACCAGGATCTATAGGGAATATAGTGGACCAGGATCTACTATAGAGGGGTTAGAGTGCTGTACTGGTACCACTATAGAGGGGTTTAGAGTGCTGTACTGGTACCACTATAGAGGGGTTTAGAGTGCTGTACTGGTACCACTATAGAGGGGTTTAGAGTGCTGTACTGGTACCACTATAGAGGGGTTTAGAGTGCTGTACTGGTACCACTATAGAGGGGTTTAGAGTGCTGTACTGGTACCACTGTAGAGGGGTTTAGAGTGCTGTACTGGTACCACTATAGAGGGGTTTAGAGTGCTGTACTGGTACCACTATAGAGGGGTTTAGAGTGCTGTACTGGTACCACTATAGAGGGGTTTAGAGTGCTGTACTGGTACCACTATAGAGGGGTTTAGAGTGCTGTACTGGTACCACTATAGAGGGGTTTAGAGTGCTGTACTGGTACCACTATAGAGGGGTTTAGAGTGCTGTACTGGTACCACTGTAGAGGGGTTTAGAGTGCTGTACTGGTACCACTATAGAGGGGTTTAGAGTGTTGTACTGGTACCACTATAGAGGGGTTTAGAGTGCTGTACTGGTACCACTATAGAGGGGTTTAGAGTGCTGTACTGGTACAACTATAGAGGGGTTTAGAGTGTGTACTGGTACCACTATAGAGGGGTTTAGAGTGCTGTACTGGTACCACTATAGAGGGGTTTAGAGTGCTGTAGTGGTACCACTATAGAGGGGTTTAGAGTGCTGTACTGGTACCACTGTAGAGGGGTTTAGAGTGCTGTACTGGTACCACTATAGAGGGGTTTAGAGTGCTGTTCACACCAGTAGGACCAGGGATTGTGGACCCAGTCAGCGTAGATGGGTTCAGGGTCAATAGACCAGAGGGTGATCCTGGAGTCAGATGGAGTGGGTCTGGAGCAATCTGCTTTCACGTCTGTCTGGTACTGTGCTGCCAGAACCCACAGTATGACAGATCAGACACGGTTCTGTACAAAAACCCACCAACACAATCAAACATTAAGACTCATTAAGGCACCAAGAGACAGATTGTCACAGCTCCACACACTGTCAATGGCCTTCTGGGCCATGATGAAACAGCATGTTTAGATGTGGTGTTATTGTCTGGTCTCAGTACCAGTCTCTCTAGCTAACGTTCCTCTCCTTGTCTCTTTGTCTTTACCAAATACAATGACATGGAGTACAGGGAGTGGATTAGCTAAATCCAGACTGGTACCCAGGCTAAATCCAGACTGGTACCCAGGATACATCCAGACTGGGACCCAGGCTAAATACAGACTGGTACCCAGGCTAAATCCAGACTGGTACCCAGGCTAAATAAAGACTGGTACACAGGCTGAATCAAGACTGGTACCCAGGATAAATCCAGACTGGTACCTAGGCTAAATCAAGACTGGTACCCAGGCTAAATCAAGACTGGTACCCAGGCTAAATATAGACTGGGACCCAGGCTAAATCAAGACTGGTACCCAGGCGAAATCAAGACTGGTACCCAGGCTAAATATAGACTGGGACCCAGGCTAAATCAAGACTGGTACCCAGGCGAAATCAAGACTGGTACCCAGGCTAAATCCAGACTGGTAACCAGGCTAAATCCAGACTGGGACCCAGGCTAAATCCAGACTGGTATCGAGGCTAAATCCAGACTGGTACCGAGGCTAAATCCAGACTGGTACCCAGGCTAAATCCAGACTGGTACCCAGGCAAAATCAAGACTGGTACCCAGGCTAAATCCAGACTGGTACCCAGGCTAAATCCAGACAGAGTCTTTATTACTGTCATCAGAGATGGAGCTATAGGACTCTATTACAGTCATCAGAGATGGAGCTATAGAACTCTATTACAGTCATCAGAGACGGAGCTATAGGACTCTATTACAGTCATCAGAGATGGAGCTATAGGACTCTATTACAGTCATCAGAGATGGAGCTATAGGACTCTATTACAGTCATCAGAGATGGAGCTATAGGACTCTATTACAGTCATCAGAGATGGAGCTATAGGACTCTATTACAGTCATCAGAGATGGAGCTATAGAAACCTCTTCCACAACACTACATGGAAAAGTAGAATGAACATCAAAACATCATAGAAGAGAGACTACACTACTTGTCATTTCTTTACAACAGGTTGAACAAAGAGCTGTGTGTGTGACGGTGACAACATGTGACTCAGAAAGGTCTCTGGGTCTTGTTATGCCAGTTGACATAGAAATGGAACATCATCTGTGGCTGTTTTGTGTTAAAGGAGAGGAGAGGAGGGGAGAGGAGAGGAGAGGAGAGGAGAGGAGGGGAGAGGAGAGGAGAGGAGGGGGAGGAGGGGGAGAGGAGAGGAGAGGAGGGGAGAGGAGGAGAGGATTTAGAGGAGGGGAGGGAGGAGAGGAGGGTAGGAGAGGAGGAGGGGGGAGAGGATTAGGAGAGGAGGGGTAGAGGAGAGGTAGAGGAGTAGGAGAGAGGAGAGGAGGGGAGGGGGAGGGGAGGGGGAGAGGAGAGGAGAGGAGAGGACACCTTTATTACTGAGGAAGGAGAGGAGGGGAGAGGAGAGGAGGGGAGGGGGAGGGGGAGGGGGACTGAGGAAGGAGAGGGAGAGGAGGGAGGGGGAGAGGAGAGGAGAGGAGGGGAGAGGAGAGGAGAGGAGGGGAGGAGGGGAGGGGAGAGGAGAGGAGGGAGGGGGAGGGAGAGGAGAGGAGGGGGAGGAGAGGGAGGGGGAGGAGAGGAAGGAGAGGAGAGGAGATAGAGGAGGAGGGAGAGGAGGGAGGAGAGGAAGAGGAGAGGAGTATATAGGAGAGGAGAGGAGGGGAGGGGAGGGGAGAGGAGAGGAGAGGAGAGGAGAGGAAGGGGAGCATCCAGAGGAGAGGGAGAGGGAGGGGAGAGGAGACTGGAGGGAGAGGAGGGGAGGGGGAGGGGAGGGGAGAGGAGAGGAGAGCCTCTTCACTGGGGGGAGGGAGACTGGACAGAGGAGAGGAGAGAGGGGAGGGGAGGGGAGGGAGAGGGAGGAGAGGACTGTTGAGGAGAGGAGAGGGGGAGGGAGAGGGAGAGGAGGGGGAGGAGAGGAGAGGAGGGAGAGTCGCCTCTTCACTGAGGGAGGGGGAGAGGAGAGGGAGAGGAGAGGGAGGGGGAGAGGAGAGGGAGAGGAGGGGAGAGGAGAGGGAGAGGAGGGTTGAGGAGGGAGAGAGGTGGAGGGTAGAGGAGAGGAGAGGAGGGAGAGGAGGACAGGAGGGGAGGGGAGGGGAGAGGGAGAGGGAGGGGAGAGGAGGGGAGGGAGGGGATTAAAAATCAGAGGAGAGGAGAGAGGACAGGATAGGAGGAGGGGAAGGGAGAGGAGAAGGAGGGGAGGGGAGGTATTTCTGAGGAAGGAGAGGAGAGGAGAGAGGGAGGGAAAAAGAGGGAGGGAGAGGAGAGGAGGGGAGAACAAGGAGAGGAGGGGAGAGGAGAGGAAGGAGGAGACGGAGGGGAGAGGAGAGGAAGGAGGGTGGAGGGGAGGGGAGAGGAGAGAGAGAGGAGGGGAGGGGAGGGGAGAGGAGAGGAGGGGAGGGGGAGAGGAGAGGATTTAATGGGGAGGGGAGAGGAGAGCTGAGGAGGGGGAGAGGAAGGATTGTTTTAGGAGGGGAGGGGATTTCCCCCAGGGAGAGGAGAGGAGAGGGAGAGGGAGGGGACAGGGAGAGGAGGGGAGAGGAGAGGAGAGGAGAGGAGGGGAGGGGAGAGGAGGGGAGGGGAGAGGACAGGAGAGGAGGGGAGGGGAGGGGACGGGAGGGGAGGGCAGGGGAGATTGCAAAGCTGCAGGTGTGTGTTGCACAGTGTGCGTTGGGTAAGGTTGCGGTGAGATGGAAGGCTGTTTCTCAGCATCCTGCCTGTGCTTCAGTGCGTTCTCTCTCTCCGTCACCACATCCTCTCCTCGGCTGTCTCTCTCGTTCTCTCCACCTCCACCCCTGCAGAGCTGCAAGGCTCAGTTTCACAACAACCACTAACACACACCACCCCCACTCTTCTATGCGATGGGAGCATCGATTTCCTGTTATAAGGTAGAAGTACAGCTATGCGATAATCACCACACTGTTTCTCCCCCAGACCAGAAATGTATTTAGCAAAAAGGACCATTTATAACTTCTATACAGCCATTAAACTTGCAGACGTCAACTGAAAGTGTTGAACTGCTGAGAATGTAGCCTGAAACTTCCTTTTGACTCAGAGGGAAATATGATCCGAGCCAGATAAACCCTATCTGGGTCAGATATAACCTTTCCACTTGAGTGTATAGGCCATGAGACCCATGATGCACTGCAGCGCTGCAGAGCATCATGGAAACGTCCTCTCTGTGTGGGCAGGAAGTGGTGAGTTTCTCAGAAACAGGTGTGATACAGACACACAACAGAATGAAAATAACTGCAAAAAAAACATCCTCCCTTCATGGGAAGGATGAACCTACTGTTGAAATCACAACTGTGTAGAGAATTTCTGCTCCAACGAGCTTTGAGAAAATCAACCACCTTGTGATGGATTCAATTATATACATTTGTTAATTTGATAAAGCGTGTGTATTATTGTCAGATTAAATTATATACATTTGTTAATTTGACCGTGTCTATTTTCAGATTAAATGATATAAACTTGTTCATTTGACAGTCTATTATTGTCAGATTAAATGATATAAACTTGTTCATTTGACAGTCTATTATTGTCAAATTAAATGATATAAACTTGTTCATTTGACAGTCTATTATTGTCAGATTAAATGATATAAACTTGTTCATTTGACAGTCTATTATTGTCAGATTAAATGATATAAAGTTGTTCATTTGACAGTCTATTATTGTCAGAATGGTCATTGAAAAGCCCTTTCCATGAATGACGACAAGAGTTCGGTTTCAACATCACTAACTTCACTCAGCTGGAAATAAGTGTTAGAGTCACAATCTGTCATTTACAACTTTATTACTGAGTAAAGAGAGAGTATATAGTATTTACACCTTTATTACTGAGTAAAGAGAGAGTATATAGTAACAGTTTATGTTTTCCAGCTGGTTGATATACTAAAACTACACACAGGCAAACTAAGGGACAGATCAACATTTACCGGGGGGGGGTCACTTAGAAATGTACTTGTTTTTGAAAGAAAAGCACATTTATGTCCATTAAAATAACATCAAATTGTTCAGAAATGCAGTGTAGGCATTGTTAATGTTGTAAATGACTATTGTAGCTGAAATGAAATATCTACATAGGCGTACAGAGGCCCATTATCAGCAACCATCACTCCGGTGTCCCAATGGCACGTTGTGTTAGCTAATCCAAGTTTATCATTTTAAAAGACTAATTGATCATAAGAAAACCCTTTTGCTATTGTGTTAGCACAGCTGAAACAAAACGGGCCTTCTTTAAGACTAGATCCCGGCACTCCAACGGACTCTGACAGTTGGACTTGAGGAAGACTATTTCAGCCCTCCCAGAGAAACTCCTATAATCTAACAATATAATACTAATCTTAGTATTATAATACTAACAATATAATACTAACAATAGTCATTTACAACATTAACAATGTCTACACTGTATTTCTGATCAATTTGATGTTATTTTAAAGGACAAAAAACTTGCTTTTCTTCTTTTTTTTGGTTCACCAGCAGCCCCAAACATCTCATCTAGTGTCTGATTATGCTGCACATCATGGTTCCCCAGCAGCCCCAAACATCTCATCTAGTGTCTGATTATGCTGCACATCATGGTTCACCAGCAGCCCCAAACATCTCATCTAGTGTCTGATTATGCTGCACATCATGGTTCCCCAGCAGCCCCAAACATCTCATCTAGTGTCTGATTATGCTGCACATCATGGTTCACCAGCAGCCCCAAACATCTAGAGAACAAGCTACCGACCAAACAAGCTGGTCAGAATTGTATTTCTCCTCATACTCATCTGGGGGTTGAGAATGTTTCTGTCTCTATTTATGTAATTGTATATGTATTTATGTAAAAACAAATAGGGACCACAATGAAAATAAGTCCCAGACTTTATTGTGCAATTACCAGTCACTTAAAACAATTATGTATATATATGTTGTTGTTTTTTACAGACAAATAAAATCAATCAATCAATCCAAACTGTGCAGTGGCCAATTGATGAATGAAAAGAGACATTGTTCCAAAACACTATAAAGTTTAATGACACGAGGAGATTGTCAAGCCAAGCCTTCAACACTGGGTAAGTCTACAAGGTGGGGAGGGATGTATTTTCTGTTTGTTCAGAACACAAACCATGATATTGAAGTGCCAGAAGTTGGTTTGTTTTGTTTATTGGTTGTTAAACCTGTCGGTGGAAGATTTGTTGAATATATTTTATATAAATATGGCATCATAACATTGAAAATCTGATTTCCCCCTAGCTGATCATGGTCTGCCTCCGTCTCTGATCGTAATGTGATGAAACAGGCAGGGAGAGTGAGCTCGTCTGTGGTGGTCGGTGAACCCTCAACCTTCTGGCCCAAAGCCCTGCGTGGCATCAACTGTGCCAGAAAAGCAGACTGAAGTGGCAAAGTCAATATCCACGTTTATAAAAACAGGGTCGCTACAGTTCTTGTTATTTGTGGTCGTAAACATTATATTGAGTTAATTCTATGAGGGGGAGGGTCGTGAAAATATTTGTAACTGTGGAGAGGTACATTTTGATCTGTCCCTAATTATATACAGTTTATTATTCACAAATGAACATTTAGAAATTGGAAAGCAAAGTGTATTGATACATACTCTACTGTAATTACTGGAAAAACAAACAGACATTGATTTTGTATGTTAATGGAAAGATTGGTTTGGCTGAATTTATTCAAATATACATTTAAATTGCCAGTTCATGTTCATAGGAGATTCTTAAAAGCACATCTTCACATAGACGGGGCAATAAAGAGATATTGGCAACAATAAGCACAATGGACAATACAATTACATGCAGGGGCAAACTGGGACCAGAAACCGGCCCAGGCATTTCTAACACACCTGCCCATGTTTTTCTTTAAGACCCTCTTTACTAGACAAATTATTATTATTTTGCTAAAAAAATAATACAATTTAGACAGGCCCACCGGGCTAAAGATGAATCGGTCCATCTGGCATTTGCCAGAATTGCCCATTTGCCAGTCCGTTCTTGATCACATGGAAGAATCAACACCCATGCAGGACATCCTCCTTGGGCCGCTTGTATTCCGTTAAATCTGTTTCTCTGAGGAGCCCTGCATGTGAAACACAGACACAGAGATACAGGATAAAGACAGTATGGTGTCTGTATGGAAACACAGAGATACAGGATAAAGACAGTGTGGTGTCTGTATGGGAACACAGAGATACAGGATAAAGACAGTGTGGTGTCTGTATGGGAAACACAGAGATACAGGATAAAGACTGTATGGGAAACACAGAGATACAGGATAAAGACAGTATGGTGTCTGTATGGGAAACACAGAGATACAGGATAAAGACTGTATGGGAAACACAGAGATACAGGATAAAGACAGTATGGTGTCTGTATGGGAACACAGAGATACAGGATAAAGACAGTATGGTGTCTGTATTGAAACACAGAGATACAGGATAAAGACAGTATGGTGTCTGTATGGAAACACAGAGATACAGGATAAAGACAGTATGGTGTCTGTATGGAAACACAGAGATACAGGATAAAGACAGTATGGTGTCTGTATGGGAACACAGAGATACAGGATAAAGACAGTATGGTGTCTGTATGGAAACACAGAGATACAGGATAAAGACAGTATGGTGTCTGCATGGGAACACAGAGATACAGGATAAAGACAGTATGGTGTCTGTATGGGAAACACAGAGATACAGGATAAAGACAGTATGGTGTCTGTATGGGAACACAGAGATACAGGATAAAGACAGTATAGTGTCTGTATGGTGTCTGTATGGAAACAGACACAGAGATACAGGATAAAGACAGTATGGTGTCTGTATTGAAACACAGAGATACAGGATAAAGACAGTATGGTGTCTGTATGGAAACACAGAGATACAGGATAAAGACAGTATGGTGTCTGTATGGTGTCTGTATGGAAACACAGAGATACAGGATAAAGACAGTATGGTGTCTGTATGGAAACAGACACAGAGATACAGGATAAAGACAGTATGGTGTCTGTATGGAAACACAGAGATACAGGATAAAGACAGTATAGTGTCTGTATGAGGATAAAGACAGTATAGTGTCTGTATGAGGATAAAGACAGTATAGTGTCTGTATGAGGATAAAGATAGTATAGTGTCTGTATGAGGATAAAGACAGTATAGTGTCTGTATGAGGATAAAGACAGTATAGTGTCTGTATGAGGATAAAGACAGTATAGTGTCTGTATGAGGATAAAGACAGTATAGTGTCTGTATGAGGATAAAGACAGTATAGTGTCTGTATGAGGATAAAGACAGTATAGCGTCTGTATGAGGATAAAGACAGTATGGTGTCTGTATGAGGATAAAGACAGTATAGTGTCTGTATGAGGATAAAGACAGTATAGTGTCTGTATGAGGATAAAGACAGTATAGTGTCTGTATGAGGATAAAGACAGTATAGTGTCTGTATGAGGATAAAGACAGTATAGTGTCTGTATGAGGATAAAGACAGTATAGCGTCTGTATGAGGATAAAGACAGTATGGTGTCTGTATGAGGATAAAGACAGTATAGTGTCTGTATGAGGATAAAGACAGTATAGTGTCTGTATGAGGATAAAGACAGTATAGCGTCTGTATGAGGATAAAGACAGTATGGTGTCTGTATGAGGATAAAGACAGTATGGTGTCTGTATGGAAACACAGAGATAAAGACAGTGTGGTGTCTGTATGGAAACACAGAGATACAGGATAAAGACAGTATGGTGTCTGTATGGGAACACAGAGATACAGGATAAAGACAGTATGGTGTCTGTATGGGAACACAGAGATACAGGATAAAGACAGTATGGTGTCTGTATGGGGAACACAGAGATACAGGATAAAGACAGTATGGTGTCTGTATGGTGTCTGTATGGAAACAGACACAGAGATACAGGATAAAGACAGTATGGTGTCTGTATGGAAACACAGAGATACAGGATAAAGACAGTATGGTGTCTGTATGGTGTCTGTATGGAAACACAGAGATACAGGATAAAGACAGTATGGTGTCTGTATGGAAACAGACACAGAGATACAGGATAAAGACAGTATGGTGTCTGTATGGAAACACAGAGATACAGGATAAAGACAGTATAGTGTCTGTATGAGGATAAAGACAGTATAGTGTCTGTATGAGGATAAAGACAGTATAGTGTCTGTATGAGGATAAAGACAGTATAGTGTCTGTATGAGGATAAAGACAGTATAGTGTCTGTATGAGGATAAAGACAGTATAGTGTCTGTATGAGGATAAAGACAGTATAGTGTCTGTATGAGGATAAAGACAGTATAGTGTCTGTATGAGGATAAAGACAGTATAGCGTCTGTATGAGGATAAAGACAGTATGGTGTCTGTATGAGGATAAAGACAGTATAGTGTCTGTATGAGGATAAAGACAGTATAGTGTCTGTATGAGGATAAAGACAGTATAGTGTCTGTATGAGGATAAAGACAGTATGGTGTCTGTATGAGGATAAAGACAGTATAGTGTCTGTATGAGGATAAAGACAGTATAGTGTCTGTATGAGGATAAAGACAGTATAGCGTCTGTATGAGGATAAAGACAGTATAGCGTCTGTATGAGGATAAAGACAGTATGGTGTCTGTATGAGGATAAAGACAGTATGGTGTCTGTATGGAAACACAGAGATACAGGATAAAGACAGTATGGTGTCTGCATGGGAACACAGAGATACAGGATAAAGACAGTGTGGTGTCTGTATGGAAACACAGAGATACAGGATAAAGACAGTATGGTGTCTGTATTGAAACACAGAGATACAGGATAAAGACAGTATGGTGTCTGTATGGAAACACAGAGATACAGGATAAAGACAGTATGGTGTCTGTATGGTGTCTGTATGGAAACACAGAGATACAGGATAAAGACAGTATGGTGTCTGTATGGAAACAGACACAGAGATACAGGATAAAGACAGTATGGTGTCTGTATGGAAACACAGAGATACAGGATAAAGACAGTATAGTGTCTGTATGAGGATAAAGACAGTATAGTGTCTGTATGAGGATAAAGACAGTATAGTGTCTGTATGAGGATAAAGACAGTATAGTGTCTGTATGAGGATAAAGACAGTATAGTGTCTGTATGAGGATAAAGACAGTATAGTGTCTGTATGAGGATAAAGACAGTATAGTGTCTGTATGAGGATAAAGACAGTATAGTGTCTGTATGAGGATAAAGACAGTATAGCGTCTGTATGAGGATAAAGACAGTATGGTGTCTGTATGAGGATAAAGACAGTATGGTGTCTGTATGAGGATAAAGACAGTATAGTGTCTGTATGAGGATAAAGACAGTATAGTGTCTGTATGAGGATAAAGACAGTATGGTGTCTGTATGAGGATAAAGACAGTATAGTGTCTGTATGAGGATAAAGACAGTATAGTGTCTGTATGAGGATAAAGACAGTATAGTGTCTGTATGGTGTCTGTATGGAAACACAGAGATACAGGATAAAGACAGTATGGTGTCTGTATGGAAACACAGAGATACAGGATAAAGACAGTATGGTGTCTGTATGAGGATAAAGACAGTATGGTGTCTGTATGGAAACACAGAGATACAGGATAAAGACAGTATGGTGTCTGTATGGTGTCTGTATGGAAACACAGAGATACAGGATAAAGACAGTATGGTGTCTGTATGGAAACAGACACAGAGATACAGGATAAAGACAGTATGGTGTCTGTATTGAAACACAGAGATACAGGATAAAGACAGTATGGTGTCTGTATGGAAACACAGAGATACAGGATAAAGACAGTATGGTGTCTGTATGGTGTCTGTATGGAAACACAGAGATACAGGATAAAGACAGTATGGTGTCTGTATGGAAACAGACACAGAGATACAGGATAAAGACAGTATGGTGTCTGTATGGAAACACAGAGATACAGGATAAAGACAGTATAGTGTCTGTATGAGGATAAAGACAGTATAGTGTCTGTATGAGGATAAAGACAGTATAGTGTCTGTATGAGGATAAAGATAGTATAGTGTCTGTATGAGGATAAAGACAGTATAGTGTCTGTATGAGGATAAAGACAGTATAGTGTCTGTATGAGGATAAAGACAGTATAGTGTCTGTATGAGGATAAAGACAGTATAGTGTCTGTATGAGGATAAAGACAGTATAGCGTCTGTATGAGGATAAAGACAGTATGGTGTCTGTATGAGGATAAAGACAGTATAGTGTCTGTATGAGGATAAAGACAGTATAGTGTCTGTATGAGGATAAAGACAGTATAGTGTCTGTATGAGGATAAAGACAGTATAGTGTCTGTATGAGGATAAAGACAGTATAGTGTCTGTATGAGGATAAAGACAGTATAGTGTCTGTATGAGGATAAAGACAGTATGGTGTCTGTATGAGGATAAAGACAGTATAGTGTCTGTATGAGGATAAAGACAGTATAGTGTCTGTATGAGGATAAAGACAGTATAGCGTCTGTATGAGGATAAAGACAGTATGGTGTCTGTATGAGGATAAAGACAGTATGGTGTCTGTATGGAAACACAGAGATAAAGACAGTGTGTGGTGTCTGTATGGAAACACAGAGATACAGGATAAAGACAGTATGGTGTCTGTATGGGAACACAGAGATACAGGATAAAGACAGTATGGTGTCTGTATGGGAACACAGAGATACAGGATAAAGACAGTATGGTGTCTGTATGGGGAACACAGAGATACAGGATAAAGACAGTATGGTGTCTGTATGGTGTCTGTATGGAAACAGACACAGAGATACAGGATAAAGACAGTATGGTGTCTGTATGGAAACACAGAGATACAGGATAAAGACAGTATGGTGTCTGTATGGTGTCTGTATGGAAACACAGAGATACAGGATAAAGACAGTATGGTGTCTGTATGGAAAAAGACACAGAGATACAGGATAAAGACAGTATGGTGTCTGTATGGAAACACAGAGATACAGGATAAAGACAGTATAGTGTCTGTATGAGGATAAAGACAGTATAGTGTCTGTATGAGGATAAAGACAGTATAGTGTCTGTATGAGGATAAAGACAGTATAGTGTCTGTATGAGGATAAAGACAGTATAGTGTCTGTATGAGGATAAAGACAGTATAGTGTCTGTATGAGGATAAAGACAGTATAGTGTCTGTATGAGGATAAAGACAGTATAGTGTCTGTATGAGGATAAAGACAGTATAGCGTCTGTATGAGGATAAAGACAGTATGGTGTCTGTATGAGGATAAAGACAGTATAGTGTCTGTATGAGGATAAAGACAGTATAGTGTCTGTATGAGGATAAAGACAGTATAGTGTCTGTATGAGGATAAAGACAGTATGGTGTCTGTATGAGGATAAAGACAGTATAGTGTCTGTATGAGGATAAAGACAGTATAGTGTCTGTATGAGGATAAAGACAGTATAGCGTCTGTATGAGGATAAAGACAGTATGGTGTCTGTATGAGGATAAAGACAGTATGGTGTCTGTATGGAAACACAGAGATACAGGATAAAGACAGTATGGTGTCTGCATGGGAACACAGAGATACAGGATAAAGACAGTGTGGTGTCTGTATGGAAACACAGAGATACAGGATAAAGACAGTATGGTGTCTGTATTGAAACACAGAGATACAGGATAAAGACAGTATGGTGTCTGTATGGAAACACAGAGATACAGGATAAAGACAGTATGGTGTCTGTATGGTGTCTGTATGGAAACACAGAGATACAGGATAAAGACAGTATGGTGTCTGTATGGAAACAGACACAGAGATACAGGATAAAGACAGTATGGTGTCTGTATGGAAACACAGAGATACAGGATAAAGACAGTATAGTGTCTGTATGAGGATAAAGACAGTATAGTGTCTGTATGAGGATAAAGACAGTATAGTGTCTGTATGAGGATAAAGACAGTATAGTGTCTGTATGAGGATAAAGACAGTATAGTGTCTGTATGAGGATAAAGACAGTATAGTGTCTGTATGAGGATAAAGACAGTATAGTGTCTGTATGAGGATAAAGACAGTATAGTGTCTGTATGAGGATAAAGACAGTATAGCATCTGTATGAGGATAAAGACAGTATGGTGTCTGTATGAGGATAAAGACAGTATAGTGTCTGTATGAGGATAAAGACAGTATAGTGTCTGTATGAGGATAAAGACAGTATAGTGTCTGTATGAGGATAAAGACAGTATGGTGTCTGTATGAGGATAAAGACAGTATAGTGTCTGTATGAGGATAAAGACAGTATAGTGTCTGTATGAGGATAAAGACAGTATAGCGTCTGTATGAGGATAAAGACAGTATGGTGTCTGTATGAGGATAAAGACAGTATGGTGTCTGTATGGAAACACAGAGATACAGGATAAAGACAGTATGGTGTCTGCATGGGAACACAGAGATACAGGATAAAGACAGTGTGGTGTCTGTATGGAAACACAGAGATACAGGATAAAGACAGTATGGTGTCTGTATGGTGTCTGTATGGAAACACAGAGATACAGGATAAAGACAGTATGGTGTCTGTATGGAAACAGACACAGAGATACAGGATAAAGACAGTATGGTGTCTGTATTGAAACACAGAGATACAGGATAAAGACAGTATGGTGTCTGTATGGAAACACAGAGATACAGGATAAAGACAGTATGGTGTCTGTATGGTGTCTGTATGGAAACACAGAGATACAGGATAAAGACAGTATGGTGTCTGTATGGAAACAGACACAGAGATACAGGATAAAGACAGTATGGTGTCTGTATGGAAACACAGAGATACAGGATAAAGACAGTATAGTGTCTGTATGAGGATAAAGACAGTATAGTGTCTGTATGAGGATAAAGACAGTATAGTGTCTGTATGAGGATAAAGATAGTATAGTGTCTGTATGAGGATAAAGACAGTATAGTGTCTGTATGAGGATAAAGACAGTATAGTGTCTGTATGAGGATAAAGACAGTATAGTGTCTGTATGAGGATAAAGACAGTATAGTGTCTGTATGAGGATAAAGACAGTATAGCGTCTGTATGAGGATAAAGACAGTATGGTGTCTGTATGAGGATAAAGACAGTATAGTGTCTGTATGAGGATAAAGACAGTATAGTGTCTGTATGAGGATAAAGACAGTATAGTGTCTGTATGAGGATAAAGACAGTATAGTGTCTGTATGAGGATAAAGACAGTATAGTGTCTGTATGAGGATAAAGACAGTATAGCGTCTGTATGAGGATAAAGACAGTATGGTGTCTGTATGAGGATAAAGACAGTATAGTGTCTGTATGAGGATAAAGACAGTATAGTGTCTGTATGAGGATAAAGACAGTATAGCGTCTGTATGAGGATAAAGACAGTATGGTGTCTGTATGAGGATAAAGACAGTATGGTGTCTGTATGGAAACACAGAGATAAAGACAGTGTGGTGTCTGTATGGAAACACAGAGATACAGGATAAAGACAGTATGGTGTCTGTATGGGAACACAGAGATACAGGATAAAGACAGTATGGTGTCTGTATGGGAACACAGAGATACAGGATAAAGACAGTATGGTGTCTGTATGGGGAACACAGAGATACAGGATAAAGACAGTATGGTGTCTGTATGGTGTCTGTATGGAAACAGACACAGAGATACAGGATAAAGACAGTATGGTGTCTGTATTGAAACACAGAGATACAGGATAAAGACAGTATGGTGTCTGTATGGTGTCTGTATGGAAACACAGAGATACAGGATAAAGACAGTATGGTGTCTGTATGGAAACAGACACAGAGATACAGGATAAAGACAGTATGGTGTCTGTATGGAAACACAGAGATACAGGATAAAGACAGTATAGTGTCTGTATGAGGATAAAGACAGTATAGTGTCTGTATGAGGATAAAGACAGTATAGTGTCTGTATGAGGATAAAGACAGTATAGTGTCTGTATGAGGATAAAGACAGTATAGTGTCTGTATGAGGATAAAGACAGTATAGTGTCTGTATGAGGATAAAGACAGTATAGTGTCTGTATGAGGATAAAGACAGTATAGTGTCTGTATGAGGATAAAGACAGTATAGCGTCTGTATGAGGATAAAGACAGTATGGTGTCTGTATGAGGATAAAGACAGTATGGTGTCTGTATGGAAACACAGAAATACAGGATAAAGACAGTATGGTGTCTGCATGGGAACACAGAGATACAGGATAAAGACAGTGTGGTGTCTGTATGGAAACACAGAGATACAGGATAAAGACAGTATGGTGTCTGTGTTGAAACACAGAGATACAGGATAAAGACAGTATGGTGTCTGTATGGAAACACAGAGATACAGGATAAAGACAGTATGGTGTCTGTATGGTGTCTGTATGGAAACACAGAGATACAGGATAAAGACAGTATGGTGTCTGTATGGAAACAGACACAGAGATACAGGATAAAGACAGTATGGTGTCTGTATGGAAACACAGAGATACAGGATAAAGACAGTATAGTGTCTGTATGAGGATAAAGACAGTATAGTGTCTGTATGAGGATAAAGACAGTATAGTGTCTGTATGAGGATAAAGACAGTATAGTGTCTGTATGAGGATAAAGACAGTATAGTGTCTGTATGAGGATAAAGACAGTATAGTGTCTGTATGAGGATAAAGACAGTATAGTGTCTGTATGAGGATAAAGACAGTATAGTGTCTGTATGAGGATAAAGACAGTATAGCGTCTGTATGAGGATAAAGACAGTATGGTGTCTGTATGAGGATAAAGACAGTATAGTGTCTGTATGAGGATAAAGACAGTATAGTGTCTGTATGAGGATAAAGACAGTATAGTGTCTGTATGAGGATAAAGACAGTATAGTGTCTGTATGAGGATAAAGACAGTATAGCGTCTGTATGAGGATAAAGACAGTATGGTGTCTGTATGAGGATAAAGACAGTATGGTGTCTGTATGGAAACACAGAGATACAGGATAAAGACAGTATGGTGTCTGCATGGGAACACAGAGATACAGGATAAAGACAGTGTGGTGTCTGTATGGAAACACAGAGATACAGGATAAAGACAGTATGGTGTCTGTATGGGAACACAGAGATACAGGATAAAGACAGTATGGTGTCTGTATGGGAACACAGAGATACAGGATAAAGACAGTATGGTGTCTGTATGGGGAACACAGAGATACAGGATAAAGACAGTATGGTGTCTGTATGGAAACACAGAGATACAGGATAAAGACAGTATGGTGTCTGTATGGTGTCTGTATGGAAACACAGAGATACAGGATAAAGACAGTATGGTGTCTGTATGGAAACAGACACAGAGATACAGGATAAAGACAGTATGGTGTCTGTATGGAAACACAGAGATACAGGATAAAGACAGTATAGTGTCTGTATGAGGATAAAGACAGTATAGTGTCTGTATGAGGATAAAGACAGTATAGTGTCTGTATGAGGATAAAGACAGTATAGCGTCTGTATGAGGATAAAGACAGTATGGTGTCTGTATGAGGATAAAGACAGTATAGTGTCTGTATGAGGATAAAGACAGTATAGTGTCTGTATGAGGCTAAAGACAGTATAGCGTCTGTATGAGGATAAAGACAGTATGGTGTCTGTATGAGGATAAAGACAGTATAGTGTCTGTATGAGGATAAAGACAGTATGGTGTCTGTATGAGGATAAAGACAGTATGGTGTCTGTATGAGGATAAAGACAGTATGGTGTCTGTATGAGGATAAAGACAGTATGGTGTCTGTATGAGGATAAAGACAGTATAGCGTCTGTATGAGGATAAAGACAGTATAGCGTCTGTATGAGGATAAAGACAGTATGATGTCTGTATGAGGATAAAGACAGTATGGTGTCTGTATGAGGATAAAGACAGTATGGTGTCTGTATGAGGATAAAGACAGTATGGCGTCTGTATGAGGATAAAGACAGTATGGTGTCTGTATGAGGATAAAGACAGTATAGTGTCTGTATGAGGATAAAGACAGTATAGTGTCTGTATGAGGATAAAGACAACTGTGGGGACAATCAGCATACGGCATCGCAGAATAACATGGCTGGTATCATTTAGCCTGGTCCCAGATCTGTTTGTGTTGTCTTGTCAACTCCTATGGTCGTTAACTAGCCTGGTCCCAGATCTGTTTGTGCTGTCTTGTCAACTCCTATGGTCATCACCTAGCCTGGTCCCAGGTCTGTTTGTGCTGTCTTGTCAACTCCTATGGTCGTTACCTAGCCTGGTCCCAGGTCTGTTTGTGCTGTCTTGTCAACTCCTATGGTCATCACCTAGCCTGGTCCCAGGTCTGTTTGTGCTGTCTTGTCAACTCCTATGGTCGTTACCTAGCCTGGTCCCAGGTCTGTTTGTGCTGTCTTGTCAACCCCTATGGTCGTTACCTAGTCTGGTCCCAGATCTGTTTGTGCTGTCTTGTCAACCCCTATGGTCGTTACCTAGCCTGGTCCCAGATCAGTGTGTGTTGTCTTGTCAACTCCTATGGTCATTACCTAGCCTGGTCCCAGGTCTGTTTGTGCTGTCCTGCGTATCCCGCCTGCCTGTCATGTGACATCCCACTGGGCTCAAACTGATTGAATCAACGTCGTTTCAACGCTATTTGTCAACGTATTGTGACGTGGAATAATACTTAAAAAAAAAATGTTTTACTGTTTTTTTTGGGGGGGGGGGTGAAATTTAAATCACAGGATTGTGTCATTATGGTAAACTAATTTCAACATTGACAAATTATGTTGAATTTTGATCGATTTAAAACAATATCAGATATTCAAGGTCAGGGTCACTATCAGAAACAAAACATTATGCTGGGCAGCCCCTCCTACTGGAGAGTTCATCTGTCTTCCATCCCAGGTTTTAACGCAGTCACGCTTCGCTATGCTATTTCTCACTGATTATGACCTCTGTGCTTATCGTGGGACAGACTGTTGAGAGATCTCCTCTTAAAATCAAAATAGAATCTCAAATGGCATTGATCCCTTGTACCGTGTGCTATAATGTAACTCTCAACTGCAAACCAGCTTATGTGGTTGTGCTATTAAAGGAAGCCCAGTGATAACACATTAATCTGTTCTATGAAGGATTCAATATCTGACAGTGTATCCCCATTTGAACTGTGTTGTGCTTTTAGATGGTTGAAAGAGCAGTGATAGACATTTGGTTGACAACTAAACCAGAAATCAGACATTGTTGTTTTCCATTTGAACATGTTCGTGCTTTTAGATGGTTGAAATCAAAGGGATAACACACTGGAAATTCGACTAACTTTTGGCTGTCTTTTTGATTGGGTGAATATCAATTGTAATCTCATTGATCAACGTCTAAACCAAGTATTTCCCAGTGATCCACGTTGAAATGACGTGGTGTGTCCAGTGGGATCTGTTTGTGTGGTCACTGTCACCCTGACCATAGGAGTTGGCAAGACCGTACTAAACTGATCTGGGACTCCTTCAGCACAAGGCAGAGATAGAAGAGGAGAGAGATGGCTGTGTGATGAACCTTTATCATATTTGCAGTGAACTCACCTGGAACTTCCAAATCATAACCATGACGACCAGGCCATAGAAGGTACTCTTAGCGATGAAGATGCTGTAGGCCAGCTTGGCAGTCTGGGTGCTCTTCACATAGTAATCTGCAAGGACAACAATACATTCAAATGACCTTGATTAAGGTGGTATCAGATGATATTGTTAGCAGATCATCCATTGAGAAAAATACAGCACAACCAATGATCTAGGTTAGTGTTCCTTGGTCCTGGGGATATAACCAATGATCTAGGTTAGTGTTTCTTGGTCCTGGGCGATCCAACCAATGATCTAGGCCAGTGTTTCTGGGTCCTGGAGATCAAACCAATGATCTAGGTTAGTGTTTCTTGGTCCTGGGGATCCAACCAATGATCTAGGCCAGTGTTCCTTGGTCCTGGGGATATAACCAATGATCTAGGTTAGATTTTCTTGGTCCTGGGGGATCCAACCAATGATCTAGGCCAGTGCTTCTGGGTCCTGGGGATCAAACCAATGATCTAGGTTAGTGTTTCTTGGTCCTGGGGATCCAACCAATGATCTAGGCCAGTGTTCCTTGGTCCTGGGGATATAACCAATGATCTAGGTTAGTGTTTCTTGGTCCTGGGGGATCCAACCAATGATCTAGGCCAGTGTTTCTGGGTCCTGGGGATCCAACCAATGATCTAGGTCAGTGTTTCAGGGTCCTGGGGATCCAACCAATGATTTAGGCCAGTGTTTCTTGGTCATCAGTATGCAGGTCATCAGTATGCAGGTCATCAGTACAGTATGCAGGTCATCAGTATGCAGGTCATCAGTACAGTATGCAGGTCATCAGTATGCAGGTCATCAGTATGTAGGTCATCAGTATGCAGGTCATCAGTATGCAGGTCATCAGTATGCAGGTCATCAGTACAGTATGCAGGTCATCAGTATGCAGGTCATCAGTACAGTATGCAGGTCATCAGTATGCAGGTCATCAGTACAGTATGCAGGTCATCAGTATGCAGGTCATCAGTACAGTATGCAGGTCATCAGTATGCAGGTCATCAGTACAGTATGCAGGTCATCAGTATGCAGGTCATCAGTATGCAGGTCATCAGTATGCAGGTCATCAGTATACAGGTCATCAGTATACAGGTCATCAGTATGCAGGTCATCAGTATGCAGGTCATCAGTATACAGGTCATCAGTATGCAGGGCATCAGTATACAGGTCATCAGTATGCAGGTCATCAGTATGCAGGTCATCAGTACAGTATGCAGGTCATCAGTATGCAGGTCATCAGTATGTAGGTCATCAGTATGCAGGTCATCAGTATACAGGTCATCAGTATGCAGGTCATCAGTACAGTATGCAGGTCATCAGTATGCAGGTCATCAGTATACAGGTCATCAGTACAGTATGCAGGTCATCAGTATGCAGGTCATCAGTACAGTATGCAGGTCATCAGTATGCAGGTCATCAGTACAGTATGCAGGTCATCAGTATACAGGTCATCAGTATGCAGGTCATCAGTATGCAGGTCATCAGTACAGTATGCAGGTCATCAGTATACAGGTCATCAGTATGCAGGTCATCAGTATGCAGGTCATCAGTATGCAGGTCATCAGTATACAGGTCATCAGTATGCAGGTCATCAGTACAGTATGCAGGTCATCAGTACAGTATGCAGGTCATCAGTATGCAGGTCATCAGTACAGTATGCAGGTCATCAGTATGCAGGTCATCAGTACAGTATGCAGTTCATCAGTATGCAGGTCATCAGTACAGTATGCAGGTCATCAGTACAGTATGCAGGTCATCAGTATGCAGGTCATCAGTACAGTATGCAGGTCATCAGTATGCAGGTCACCAGTATGCAGGTCATCAGTATGCAGGTCACCAGTATGCAGGTCATCAGTATGCAGGTCATCAGTACAGTATGCAGGTCATCAGTATGCAGGTCACCAGTATGCAGGTCATCAGTATGCAGGTCATCAGTATACAGGTCATCAGTATGCAGGTCATCAGTATGCAGGTCATCAGTATACAGGTCATCAGTATGCAGGTCATCAGTATGCAGGTCATCAGTATGCAGGTCATCAGTATACAGGTCATCAGTATGCAGTTCATCAGTATGCAGGTCATCAGTACAGTATGCAGGTCATCAGTATGCAGGTCATCAGTATGCAGGTCATCATTATGCAGGTCATCAGTATGCAGTTCATCAGTATGCAGGTCATCAGTACAGTATGCAGGTCATCAGTATGCAGGTCATCAGTATGCAGGTCATCAGTATGCAGGTCATCAGTATACAGGTCATCAGTATGCAGGTCATCAGTATGCAGGTCATCAGTATGCAGGTCATCAGTATACAGGTCATCAGTATACAGGTCATCAGTACAGTATGCAGGTCATCAGTATGCAGGTCATCAGTATACAGGTCATCAGTATGTAGGTCATCAGTATGCAGGTCATCAGTATACAGGTCATCAGTATGCAGGTCATCAGTATGCAGGTCATCAGTATGCAGGTCATCAGTATGCAGGTCATCAGTATACAGGTCATCAGTATGCAGGTCATCAGTATGCAGGTCATCAGTATACAGGTCATCAGTATGCAGGTCATCAGTATGCAGGTCATCAGTATACAGGTCATCAGTATGCAGGTCATCAGTATGCAGGTCATCAGTATGCAGGTCATCAGTATGCAGGTCATCAGTATGCAGGTCATCAGTACAGTATGCAGGTCATCAGTATACAGGTCATCAGTATGCAGGTCATCAGTATGCAGGTCATCAGTATGCAGGTCATCAGTATACAGGTCATCAGTATACAGGTCATCAGTATGCAGGTCATCAGTATACAGGTCATCAGTATACAGGTCATCAGTATGCAGGTCATCAGTATGCAGGTCATCAGTATGCAGGTCATCAGTATGCAGTTCATCAGTATGCAGGTCATCAGTATGCAGGTCATCAGTATGCAGGTCATCAGTATGCAGGTCATCAGTATACAGGTCATCAGTATACAGGTCATCAGTATGCAGGTCATCAGTATGCAGGTCATCAGTATGCAGGTCATCAGTATGCAGGTCATCAGTATACAGGTCATCAGTATACAGGTCATCAGTACAGTATGCAGGTCATCAGTATGTAGGTCATCAGTATGCAGGTCATCAGTATGCAGGTCATCAGTATGCAGGTCATCAGTACAGTATGCAGGTCATCAGTATACAGGTCATCAGTATGCAGGTCATCAGTATGCAGGTCATCAGTATGCAGGTCATCAGTATGCAGGTCATCAGTATGCAGGTCATCAGTACAGTATGCAGGTCATCAGTATACAGGTCATCAGTATGCAGGTCATCAGTATGCAGGTCATCAGTATGCAGGTCATCAGTATACAGGTCATCAGTATACAGGTCATCAGTATACAGGTCATCAGTATGCAGGTCATCAGTACAGTATGCAGGTCATCAGTATGCAGGTCATCAGTATGCAGGTCATCAGTATGCAGGTCATCAGTATGCAGGTCATCAGTATGCAGGTCATCAGTATACAGGTCATCAGTATGTAGGTCATCAGTATGCAGGTCATCAGTATGCAGGTCATCAGTATGCAGGTCATCAGTACAGTATGCAGGTCATCAGTATACAGGTCATCAGTATGCAGGTCATCAGTATGCAGGTCATCAGTATGCAGGTCATCAGTATGCAGGTCATCAGTATGCAGGTCATCAGTACAGTATGCAGGTCATCAGTATACAGGTCATCAGTATGCAGGTCATCAGTATGCAGGTCATCAGTATACAGGTCATCAGTATACAGGTCATCAGTATACAGGTCATCAGTATGCAGGTCATCAGTACAGTATGCAGGTCATCAGTATGCAGGTCATCAGTATGCAGGTCATCAGTATGCAGGTCATCAGTATGCAGGTCATCAGTATGCAGGTCATCAGTATACAGGTCATCAGTATGCAGGTCATCAGTACAGTATGCAGGTCATCAGTATGCAGGTCATCAGTATACAGGTCATCAGTATGCAGGTCATCAGTACAGTATGCAGGTCATCAGTATGCAGGTCATCAGTATGCAGGTCATCAGTATGCAGGTCATCAGTATGCAGGTCATCAGTATGCAGGTCATCAGTATACAGGTCATCAGTATGCAGGTCATCAGTATGCAGGTCATCAGTATGCAGGTCATCAGTATGCAGGTCATCAGTATGCAGGTCATCAGTATGTAGGTCATCAGTATGCAGGTCATCAGTATGCAGGTCATCAGTATGCAGGTCATCAGTATACAGGTCATCAGTATGCAGGTCATCAGTATGCAGGTCATCAGTATACAGGTCATCAGTATGCAGGTCATCAGTATGTAGGTCATCAGTATGCAGGTCATCAGTATGCAGGTCATCAGTATGCAGGTCATCAGTATGCAGGTCATCAGTATGTAGGTCATCAGTATGCAGGTCATCAGTATGCAGGTCATCAGTATGCAGGTCATCAGTATACAGGTCATCAGTATGCAGGTCATCAGTATGCAGGTCATCAGTATACAGGTCATCAGTACAGTATGCAGGTCATCAGTATGCAGGTCATCAGTATGCAGGTCATCAGTATGCAGGTATAAAATTGGCACATTTACCTGTCGTTATCTCTTCCCCACTTTGACCTGAAAGAAACAAAGAAGGAGAGTTTCAGATGAGATTATACACCACGGTACCACTTAGACATTGGGGAATGCATTGGAGCCTCAAAACTAGTGTACTAGTTCAGTCAAATCTCTTTCTTCTCAGAAACACAGACAGTGTTCATTGTTTTATTACCTTGGAGATCTCCACTAATGGTGTCATTCACTTTTATATTGTCAGTCCCATTGTAAAAGCTGACATTGCAGGTGAATCTGTTCTCTGGTTTGTGCCATTCATTGGCTGGGACTCTCAGTCTGCTGGTGATACTGTATAAACCATCTTCATCCCACAAGGCCCTGTTGTCGGTCCCGGCACCTTCAGTTCTGTTGACGTTGTTGACTTGCCAGAAGACCGTGACGTGGTCGGGGTAGAAGCGGGTGGCGACACACACTAGGGTCTTCTTCTTCTTCTTGTTTCTATCTTCACACTCCTTAGCGGAGGGTGCTAGGACTTTCACTGTGGGTTCAGTGATTTTGATGTTTGGATCTGCATGGAGAAAACAGTGGAGTATTTTAACACTCAATCAATGGCTCTGTTTGCTGTCGACATCATACCTGAACCCGAGTGCTTTAAAACACAGTTCATCACAAAATGAATCAATGAGACAGTTCATCACAAAATGAATCAATGAGACAGTTCATCACAAAATGAATCAATGAGAGAGCTCATCACAAAATGAATCAATGAGAGAGTTCATCACAAAATGAATCAATGAGACAGTTCATCACAAAATGAATCGATGAGAGAGTTAATCACAAAATGTAATTAATCACAAAATGTCATTAATAAATAAATGTATGCCAAGTCAAACACATAGAAACACATTCTTACAGAATTCTTACAGTACTATTATTACTACAGTATTATTATCACACTATTCTTACAGTATTCTTATAGTATCATTATTACTATAGTAGTATTACAGTATTCTTATAGTATCATTATTACTACAGTATCATAACAGTATCATAACAGTATTACAGTATTATAACAGTATTATTATCACACTATTCTTACAGTATTCTTACAGTATTCTAACAGTATTCTAACAGTATTCTTACAGTATTCTAACAGTATTCTTACAGTATTCTAACAGTATTCTTACAGTATTCTTACAGTATTCTTACAGTATTACAGTATTATAACAGTATTCTACCAGTATTCTACCAGTATTACTACAGTATTACTACAGTATTCTAACAGTATTCTAACAGTATTACAGTATTCTAACAGTATTACAGTATTACTATAGTATTATAACAGTATTCTAACAGTATTCTAACAGTATTCTAACAGTATTACAGTATTCTAACAGTATTACAGTATTACTATAGTATTATAACAGTATTCTAACAGTATTCTAACAGTATTCTAACAGTATTACAGTTTTCTAACAGTATTACAGTATTACTATAGTATTATAACAGTATTCTAACAGTATTCTAACAGTATTATAACAGTATTCTAACAGTATTACAGTATTCTAACAGTATTACAGTATTCTTACAGTATTACAGTATTACTATAGTATTATAACAGTATTCTTACAGTATTCTAACAGTATTACAGTATTACTATAGTATTGTAACAGTATTCTTACAGTATTACAGTATTCTAACAGTATTACAGTATTACTATAGTATTATAACAGTATTCTTACAGTATTACAGTATTCTAACAGTATTACAGTATTCTAACAGTATTACAGTATTACTACAGTATTATAACAGTATTCTTACAGTATTACAGTATTCTTACAGTATTACAGTATTCTTACAGTATTCTAACAGTATTACAGTATTCTTACAGTATTACTACAGTATTATAACAGTATTCTTACAGTATTACAGTATTCTTACAGTATTACAGTATTCTTACAGTATTACAGTATTCTAACAGTATTACAGTATTCTTACAGTATTACAGTATTCTTACAGTATTACTACAGTATTATAACAGTATTCTTACAGTATTACAGTATTCTAACAGTATTACAGTATTCTTACAGTATTACTACAGTATTATAACAGTATTCTTACAGTATTACAGTATTATAACAGTATTCTTACAGTATTACAGTATTCTAACAGTATTACAGTATTCTAACAGTATTACAGTATTATAACAGTATTCTTACAGTATTACAGTATTCTTACAGTATTACAGTATTCTAACAGTATTACAGTATTCTTACAGTATTACAGTATTCTTACATTATTACTACAGTATTATAACAGTATTCTTACAGTATTACAGTATTATAACAGTATTCTTACAGTATTATAACAGTATTACTACAGTATTATAACAGTATTCTTACAGTATTACAGTATTATAACAGTATTACAGTATTATTACAGTATTCTACCAGTATTACTACAGTATTACAATATTCTACCAGTATTACAGTATTCTTACAGTATTACAGTATTACTACAGTATTCTACCAGTATTACTACAGTATTACAGTATTCTACCAGTATTACAGTATTCTTACAGTATTACTACAGTATTCTAACAGTATTCTTACAGTATTCTAACAGTATTACAGTATTCTACCAGTATTACAGTATTCTTACAGTATTACTACAGTATTACTATAGTATTATAACAGTACTACAGTATTACTATAGTATTCTAACAGTATTACAGTATTACTACAGTATTCTACCAGTATTACTACAGTATTACAGTATTATAACAGTATTACAGTATTACTACAGTATTACTATAGTATTATAACAGTATTCTTACAGTATTCTACCAGTATTACAGTTTTCTTACCCAGAACTGTTAGCTTAGTTCCCTCTCCAAAGTAGGCAGCATAGGCACCAGAGCACACCACATCCTCACAGACAGAAAACCAAGAGGATTCTAGCTACCCATTGGTGTATTTGCAGTAGTTTGGCTTGTAGCAATGGAAGTAATACTGTATTTCTAAGCATGTCTATGTCGACAGAGCATAGGGCTAATTCACTTTATCATGAGCTCTTTGTACAGCTTAAATGTCCCTCCCCCCTGAATATGTTCATGCTCAACTATGCCAGGAATGCAAAGCAAACAAACCCTTTAATTTAAAAATAATTTCATGATTATGTATTTGCAATATTTGTTTAAAGAAAGTTGAAAAGCTGAATCCCTTACCTAGAACAGTGAGTCTGGTACCTGGACCAAACTCTGCCTTATCCGTGTACCACAGAGACATACCATGCCCTACATTAGACACTGGATGAAATCTGACACAGATCTGTTACTTTGCTATTACTTTACTTTGTTACTTTGTTCTGAACTTTTATGCACTTCCATTCAAACTGATGCAACACCACAATATAGATTCATACCAACCAAACACCTGAGGAATTGGAACATTGTTTTATAAACCATAAAGATATTTTCTCTCCTTCTCTGGTTCACACACGGGAGATGTGTCACTAACAGATAAACCCATGACGGCATAGATAACAGATAACAGAATCAGTTTTCTCACCCAGAACTGTGAGTTTGGTGCCATTGCCGAAGTACGCCTGGTTGGTGTTCACACTGATACACAGCTACAGAAATAACCCCTCCTCACTACTCAGTACGAGCAGAGATTAGCTGTAGCCTTTACACCCCCAACCTGCTGTCTTTGGTTGTTGGATTTTGTTATTCTATGAAATGTAATGACACCACAAAATCATTTCCAGATTATTTTGAGATGAAAATGATCATTGTTTTGACCTAAGTACCGAAGACGGTGTCTGGTTGCACTGCTAAGGAACCTCTTCTCCTCTAGCTGATTCGTATTGTAATGAAGGAAGACTGTGTCTGGGCATGGAGCCAGACAGCTTTATAACCATGGTGACTGGAGCACATAACTAATGTATTTACTGTGATCCATTCAAATACACTCTCTTACTTTAACACCATTTAGACGTATAGTCAAATACGATATTTTCTATATTGCCAAATGTAAAAATGTTTTGGTCTTTGTTATTCCCTCGTGTACATTTGTCAGATAGAGTCCACAACAGATCATTGTTCATTTTCTTACCTAAAACGGTGAGTTTGGTGCCTGCTCCAAAATATGCCTCCGAGTACGAGCACAGAGACACAAAGCGGTATCTTTACTGTCTCTCTGACTTTGTTTCGATCTTTGTTACTCTGTTAAAGTTATTCAAAAACTCTTCACAGGACCTCTGAGACATTCAGCTGACGGGGTTAAATCTGACATAGTTTACAACCAAATCAATTATGGGGACTATTTTACTAATGATATTCAAGTGTGTTCCACCTCGACCAATCTTTAGGTCACATTCCAACCCATGAATATCAACCACACACTGTAACCGACAGACTGTGGCCATGTAGTTTTAAAAATCACAATCAGGTAGCAACGTTATATTATGTTGGTGTGTTGTCTCACCGAAACAGTTAACCGGGTTCCTCCAGCGAAGTCAGCCTGGTCGACACCACCAGCACAGTGGATTTAATCCACCTGTATGTGACCACGTCAGGAGGACGATCGATAGATACTACCCAGTCCTTCTGTTACAGTACCATTCTCTATATACACTATAACCGCATAGTTTACATGGTTTATAACCAACAGAATACTGCTCTTTTTTTCAGTGTCATTTCTCACCTAGAACAGTTAACCGGGTTCCTCCACCGAAGTTAGCCTGGCCGACACCATTAGCACAGTACAGTGGAACACTGCTCTAATATAGATATATAGTATGGACGTGCTGAGCCTGGCACCATTAACACAGTACAGTGGAATACTGCTCTAATATAGATATATAGACGTGCTGAGCCTGGCACCATTAGCACAGTACAGTGGAACACTGCTCTAATATAGATATATAGACGTGCTGAGCCTGGCACCATTAACACAGTACAGTGGAATACTGCTCTAATATAGATATATAGACGTGCTGAGCCTGGCACCATTAGCACAGTACAGTGGAATACTGCTCTAATATAGATATATAGACGTGCTGAGCCTGGCACCATTAACACAGTACAGTGGAACACTGCTCTAGTCAAGCAAGTCCTTTTCTCGTCAACTTTAAATTGTACATGGCCTTCGATAACTGTATTGGTCAAGACGTCCTACCGATCAACACCGTGTTTTAACCAGTTAAACAAGACCGACACAGATGACTCAAACATACTGTAATACCACGATATCAAATCTCTTCTCACGAGTATGTTGTCTCACTCACATTCATTGTCCGTACGCCAAACATAGTGTACGGGATGACTTACCGAGAACTGTTAATTTGGTGCCTTGTCCAAAATAGGCCTCATAGTTGGCACAGTGTACAGGCTTAACATCAAAAAGCATTGAGTGGAGTAACACTAGTATGAACTAATCTAATGCACTGAATCCACAACCAACTAACTCCTCACATCACTATGCTACTACACCACACATAGAGACCCATTAGTTCCATCATGGGGAATATTCTCTTACCCAGAACAGTCAGTTTGGTTCCTGCTCCAAAGAATGCAGGATCATAGTTGTCACAGTGCGGACATACTGAGCAGTAATGTGCCAACCACAAGCTACTGAACTTGTCTACGCATTTGGCATCTAACATAATAACCACTTTATACGACTCGTCAATTGTTCAACTGAACTATTAGATCCATAATCATAACATTGTCAGGTACAGTAAGTAAATCAATGAGGAAGTATTTACCTAAAACAGTGAGTTTGGTTCCATTCCCAAAGAAGGCTGGTTGGGTTGAAGTCACAGTGTTTTCACATCAACCATTTAGTTCAGCTGAATCATAGACACTATAATCAAACATCTCCAGGGTTACAGATCTATATCAATGTCATTCATCTGAAGTGAACTTACCTAAAACTGTGAGTTTGGTTCCATTCCCAAAGTAGGCCTCACTTCCAGTGTCACATCGTTTTCCTCCTCTTCCAAAAATACCTCAGATCTCTTTGTCGTTCAGCCTCAAGGGAATATGAACAGAGATACTCAGAGATACTCAGAGATACTCAGAGATACTCTAAAAATAACTACCGAGTTCAGCAAAACATTTGAGGAGATTTTATGGTCAAACATGAATCAAACCAACTCCCTTATGGAACTAAATCTGAATTCATAAGTTTGTTGTCTTGTCCAGGAAAATGCTCCCAGTAAAGTAGATTTTATTATCAAAACGTCTCTCCAGACTCCTCGACAGTCTGTAGTAGTGTGTGAATAGGCCCCAGACCTCTCCTGTATGGAAGTGAATGGTAGGAGGTTTTTGTACGGCGTCTCTATGTAAATATATCACCGTGGCCCCCTGTCCCCACAGTGTTAAAGCATCACACAAAAACACTCGTTCTGTTCTTTCTGTTGTTTATTTCCCCTCCCCTGTTCTCTCTCTGTATCTCTCTCACCATCTCAGTCTCTCAGTATCTGTCTGTAGCAGCAGGTGCGTCGGCGTGGAGGGTTACTGCAGTTGGATCCTGACCCTATAAATAGAACATCAAATTCATGATTTTAATAATAAACATTTACATTTGGATATTTACTTTTTTCTTTCTATTGATTGATGTAATGAATAACATCAATAAAAAAGACAATGTGAAAAGACAATATCCAAATGTAATGTTTCTAATTAATATTATGTCTTTCTACTGTTGTTACTGGAGTGGGATCCTGGTCCAAACTGACAGCTTCTATTTCCGTCACCAGTACTAAGAAAAGCAGCAGGGAGGAGAGGAGGGGGAAGAGAGGAGGAGGAGGAGGAGAGGAGGAGGAGAGGAGGAGGAGGAGGAGAGGGAGGGGGGGAGGAGGAGGAGGAGAGGAGGGGGAGGAGAGGAGGGGGAGAAGGTGGGGAGGAGGAGGGGGAGGAGAGGAGGAGGGGGGAGGGGAGGAGGAGGAGGAGGAGGGAGGGAGGAGGAGGAGGAGGAGGGAGGGGGAGGGAGGAGGAGGAGGAGGGGAGGGAGGAGGAGGGGGAGGGAGAGGAGGAGGGGGAGGAGGAGGAGGGGAGAGGAGGGGGAGGAGAGGAGGGGGAGAAGGTGGGGAGGAGGAGGGGGAGGAGAGGGAGGAGGGGGAGGGGGAGAGGAGGAGGAGGAGGAGAGGGAGGAGGAGGGGGAGGAGGAGGAGGGGGGGGGAGAGGAGGAGGAGGAGGAGAGGGAGGAGGAGGGGGAGGAGAGGGAGGAGGGGGAGGAGAGGAGGAGGAGGGAGAGGAAGAGGGGGATGAGGAGAGGAGGGGGAGGAGGAGGAGGAGAGGAGGAGGAGGTGGAGGGGGAGGAGAGGGGGAGGAGGGGAGGGGAAGGAGGAGAGGAGGGGGAGGAGAGGAGAGGAGGGGGAGGAGAGGAGGAGGAGGAGAGGAGAGGAGAGGAGAGGAGAGGAGGAGATGGAGGGAAGGACAGGTAAATGTTTTTTTAAGTCTAAAAATGTAAATGACAGCTGTCTCAATCACAGCCCTGTCCCCTCTCCCTCTCCTCTCCCCCTGCCATGCTGCATCACGTGACAGTAACAGCCTATCATAGAGCAGGCCTGACAAGATCCCGTCTAAAACTTGCACTACATTCTAGCTTGATTCTATTTGCATTTGATCATATCTTTTTTATTTTTTTATTTTTGATTCAACCTTTATTTAACTGGTAGGAGGTATCTGCTTTAGTGACAGTATCATTATATTGTGGAATGGTTTGTATAAAGGGTATATATGTATTTAGGGATAATCTGAAATGTGTTTCTTTTGTTTTATATCTCAAGCCAATGGAATTGAATTGAAAAGGATACTATAGAATTCTGGCGTGAATTTGTGTCATCCCACAGTTACCCTCCAGAGGTCAGTGTAGGATCATCTCTGAGAAATGTCTCCCTTTTTAATCGAAGAGCTTCATTTGATATCAAGGGTAGGCTTATATACTAGCAGTGGTGGAAAAAGTACCCAGTTGTCATACTTGAGTTAAAGTAAAGACTCCTTTAATAGAAAATGACTCAAGTAACAATGAAAGTCACCCAGTAAAATACTACTTGAGTATAAGCCTAAAAGTATTTGGTTTAAAATATACTTAAGTATCAAAAGTAAAAGTATAAATCATTTCAAATTCCTTATATTAAGCAAACCAGATGGCACCATTTGATTTGGTATTTTATCTAGTTAGCCAGGGGCACACTCCAACACTCAGACAGTGTGTTTAGTGAGTCCTCCAGATCAGAGGCAGTAGGGATGACCAGGGATGTTCTCTGTTTAGTGAGTCCTCCAGATCAGAGGCAGTAGGGATGACCAGGGATGTTCTCTGTTTAGTGAGTCCTCCAGATTAGAGGCAGTAGGGATGACCAGGGATGTTCTCTGTTTAGTGAGTCCTCCAGATCAGAGGCAGTAGGGAGGACCAGGGATGTTCTCTGTTTAGTGAGTCCTCCAGATCAGAGGCAGTAGGGAGGACCAGGGATGTTCTCTGTTTAGTGAGTCCTCCAGATCAGAGGCAGTAGGGATGACCAGGGATGTTCTCTGTTTAGTGAGTCCTCTAGATCAGAGGCAGTAGGGAGGACCAGGGATGTTCTCTTGATAAGTGTGTGAATTCGGCAATTTTGCTGATGTCAATGTTGTGAACAATGTCCCATGATGGCGGTGGGGTTATGGTATGGGCAGGCATAAGCTACGGACAATGAACACAATTGCATTTTATCGATGGCAATTTGAATGAACAGATATACTGTGACCAGATCCTGAGGCCCATTGTCGTGCCATTCATCCACCACCATCACCTCATGTTTCAGCATGATAATACACGGCCCCATGTCACAAGAATCTGGACACAATTCCTGGAAGCTGAAAATGTCCCAGTTCTTCCCTGGCCTACAAACACACCAGACATGTCACCCAATGAGCATGTTTGGGATGCTGTGGAACGGTGTGTACGACAGAGTGTTCCAGTTCCTGCCAAATTCCAGCAACTTCACGCAGCCATTGAAGAGGAGTGGGACAACATCCCACAGGCCACAATCAACAGCCTGATCAACTCTATGTGAAGGAGATGTGTCGCGCTGCATGAGGCAAATGGTGGTCACACCAGATACTGACTGGTTTTCTGATCCACACCCATACCTTTTATAAGGTCTATGACCAACAGATGCATATCTGTACATAGGACAACAGTCTCTAAGGTGCAGGGTTGAGTACCGGGTGGTAGCCGGCTAGTAACAGTGTCTAAAGTTCAGACAGGATACTGGGCGGAGGCCGGCTAGTGGTGACTATTTAACAGTCTGATGGCCTGAGGACTGGTTCTCGTGAATGTTAGCTAACTTAGATGCAGCAAAGGAGCTTGTGAAAAAAGTTATGAATTCAATTAAATAATTAACCTGATGGACAAATGTCCTCCCACTGGTTTGGTTGTTTACTAACGTTACAGTCCTCTTCGGCTTGTGGAAGAAGGGGGCTGAGTGGCATAGCTGTCTAAGGCACTGCATCACAGTTCTAGAGGCGTCACTACAAACCCAGGTTCGATCCCGGGCTGTATCACAACCGGCTGTGATCGGGAGCCTCACAGGGCGGCGCACAATTGGCCCAGCGTCGTCCAGGTTAGTGGCGGGTTTGGCCCGGGTAGGCAGTCATTGTAAATAAGGATTTGTTCTTAACTGACTTGCCAGGTTAAATACAATTTTGAAAATAAGTTGGTAAGTATATCTTTGTCTGTGTGGGGGCCAAAGCTGGGGTGGGCAAGGAGTCATGTACCCTTAATTTGCTGGCCCCTGTGCACATTCCTGATAGCAGAGGTATTGCTCCTCTGTCACCGGTTGGAGAGTAAGCTATGACCCGCTAGCTAACAACAGTTACCTAGCTACAACATAAACAAATACTATTCAAGCATTCTGTCCTGAATTCAATTGTGAATTTTGCTGAGAATTTAACCAAAAATATTGAACTTCTCTGTGGTTCGGGTGTCTCTGTTGACAACTTCTCTGTGGTTCGGGTGTCTCTGTTGACAACTTCTCTGTGGTTCGGGTGTCTCTGTTGACAACTTCTCTGTGGTTCGGGTGTCTCTGTTGACAACTTCTCTGTGGTTCGAGTGTCTCTGTTGACAACTTCTCTGTGGTTCGGGTGTCTCTGTTGACAACTTCTCTGTGGTTCGGGTGTCTCTGTTGACAACTTCTCTGTGGTTCGGGTGTCTCTGTTGACAACTTCTCTGTGGTTCGGGTGTCTCTGTTGACAACTTCTCTGTGGTTCGGGTGTCTCTGTTGCCAACTTGGTGGAATGTCTTGGAGGTCATTTCAAAAAGTGCCTATAATATTTCAAACTCGCTTTTACCAAGACAACTAGCCACCATATAGGAGTTCTCAGCTGAGGTGACAAATGTCGGTCAGGAATAATGGCCGACAAAAGAGGAGGAGAAAAATGGCCGACAAAAGAGGAGGAGAAAACTCTGACATGCATTGGCCAATCAAAATCTAGTATAGACATGACGTATGACCTTAGAATCACTGACTAGGCCAGCGAGTAAGAGGTCACAAAGCTCAAATCTGTTTTCTGATTTCAACAACATTCACAGGAAGATGGTTTTCTATTCAATCCGTAACACTGAAGCGTCACAGATTCCACAATCAACATTTGAAAGGTATTTTTCCGATCCGACTGAGCCGACTGGTTCACTGAATGTCTCCGATAAAGCGGGAACATGGCTTTTCAATTTCAGTCACGCTGTAAAGCTGAACTTCTGCGATGTGGATCGAAACAAGCCCTAAGTCCAGAAGAAGGCGGAGAGCCACAACATGAGAACATTGTTCTTCTTTACTGCTTGTTTTTTGGTCATGTTTTAAAATTGAAAAAACGTCTACAATTAAAATAAAAGTTTATAAATAGAGGACTAATAACAAAACACCAAGAAATTAGAGATGTCACCAACGACACCCCCACTACCCCTCCTCTCCCCCTTCTCTCTGGTGTGGTCCCCCCCCTCCTGTGGCTTCAAGGGTTGTTGTAAGGAAGTGTATCTGTTCTGAGTCATGGTGCTGTACTGGAAGCACAGTAATACACAGCCTCGTCCCCAACCTCCAGGTTCTTGATCTCCAGAGTGGATCTAGTCAGCTCCGGCCTGCTCATGGTGTAATGTACATCCTTCTCAAAGGGAGGTTGTATTTCCCACAAGCCTTGACCCTGAGAATATGTCAGCATCTCCATGTTGTTGTCTCTCTGTCGGTACCAGAACATGTAGTAGTAGCTGCTGACGTCGTGGTAACACCGTAGAGTGACTGACGCATCTCCTTCTCTACACACAGACAGGACAGGAGACTGTTTAACTGTTATACCGTCACAGAAATCTGTGAAGAAAAACAGACATAAAACATTAAAACATCTATAAAGTATCATCAACCTGAAAGTGATTACGTGTAAGTGTGTGTAAGTAGAGGACAGTTCTTACTTGCAGTGAGGAGGAGAGCCAGAGTCACACACAACAGCTTCATCCTGACAGACATCAGAGGACTGAGAGAAAGAGGGACAGTCTAAACCTCTCCTCCGTTCACTCTCCTCTCTCTCTCTCTCTCTCTCTCTCTCTCTCTCTCTCTCTCACTCTTTCTCTTTCTCTCTCACTCTGTCTCACTGTCTATCTCTCTCTCTCTCTCTCTCTCTCTTTCTCTGTCTCTCTCTCTCTCTCTGTCTCTCTCTGTCCCCTTCTTCTTCACCTGGGGTGCGTTAAGTATGACAGAACGATGTGCAACGATGAATTCAACGAAAACGGTACTGTACTGAACGACCGGTTGAAAATGGTTGTGATAATGGTGGCCAAGAGGGTTAGGGTTGTGGTGTGTATGTATGGTGTGATTGTATGGCGTGATTGTATGGTGTGAATGTATGGTGTGATTGTATGGTGTGAATGTATGGTGTGAATGTATGGTGTGATTGTATGGTGTGATTGTATGGTGTGATTGTATGGTGTGATTGTATGGTGTGAATGTATGGTATGATTGTATGGTGTGCTGCAATTTTAAATGATCCCACCCATATTAATCAGGACACACACACCAAAACGGGAGCAAGCGTACCTCAAGGGCAGTTGAAGAACGGTGTGTTTTGGGGAAATGTGTCATTCAGTATAAACCGTCACACAATGTAGAAAACATTGAGACAAACTAAACATACCCTTGTTCATCGGAGCAGGAAGTGACGTCATATCCTTCTGCCACCAAAACAACTTCATAGACGTGTGATGCGACGTGACGGAGCGGGTGTAGGGAAGATGGCGGAGACTTACAGTGGGGCAAAAAAGTACTTCGTCAAGCCACAAATTGTGCAAGTTCTCCCACTTAAAAAGATGGGAGAGGCCTGTAATTTTCATCATAGGTACACTTCAACTATGACAGACAAAATTAGAAAAAAAATCCAGAAAATCACATTGTAGAATTTTTTTATGAATTTATTTGCAAATTATGGTGGAAAATAAGTATTTGGTCAATAACAAAAGTTTATCTCAATACTTTGTTATATACACTTTGTTGGCATTGACAGAGGTCAAACGTTTTCTGTAAGTGTTCATAAGGTTTTCACACACGGTTGCTGGTATTTTGGCCCATTCCTCCATGCAGATCTCCTCTAGAGCAGTGATGTTTTGGGGCTGTTGCTGGGCAACACGGACATTCAACTCCCTCCAAAGATTTTCTATGGGGTTGAGATCTGGAGACTGGCTAGGCCACTCCAGGACCTTGAAATGCTTCTTACGAAGCCACTCCTTCATTGCCCGGGCGGTGTGTGTTTGGGATCATTGTCATGCTGAAAGACCCAGCCACGTTTCATCTTCAATGCCCTTGCTGATGGAAGGAGGTTTTCACTCAAAATCTCACGATACATGGCCCCATTCATTCTTTCCTTTACACAGATCAGTCGACCTGGTCCCTTTGCAGAAAAACAGCCCCAAAGCATGATGTTTCCACCCCCATGCTCCATAGTAGTTATGGTGTTCTTTGGATGCAACTCAGCATTCTTTGTCCTCCAAACACAACGAGTTGAGTTTTTACCAAAAAGTTATATTTTGGTTTCATCTGACCATATGATATTCTCCCAATCTTCTTCTGAATCATCCAAATGCTCTCTAGCTAACTTCAGATGGGCCTGGACATGTACTGGCTTAAGCAGGGGGACACGTCTGGCACTGCAGGATTTGAGTCCCTGGCGGCGTAGTGTGTTACTGATGGTAGGCTTTGTTACTTTGGTCCCAGCTCTCTGCAGGTCATTCACTAGGTCCCCCTGTGTGGTTCTGGGATTTTTGCTCACCGTTCTTGTGATCATTTTGACCCCATGGGGTGAGATCTTGCGTGGAGCCCCAGATCGAGGGGAGTCACAGTCACCAGGAGTCAGCTCGTTCTGGTTCTGAGAAGGGGAGTCACAGTCACCAGGAGTCAGCTCGTTCTGCTGAATCGTATTGTTGAAGAACAGATGAAAATTGCACGATGACTCACACAAATTGGCAAATTTTAAAGTAACATGCGGGGGACCCACAGCCCATTGAGAATGATATAATGAGAATGATGTAGTAGAAGATATGGTAGTGGGGGACCCACAGCCCATTGAGAATGATGTAGTAGAAGATATGGTAGTGGGGGACCCACAGCCCATTGAGAATGATGCAGTAGAAGATATGGTAGTGGGGGACCCACAGCCCATTGAGAATGATGCAGTAGACGATATGGTAGTGGGGGACCCACAGCCCATTGAGAATGATGCAGTAGAAGATATGGTAGTGGGGGACCCACAGCCCATTGAGAATGATGTAGTAGAAGATATGGTAGTGGGGGACCCACAGCACATTGAGAATGATGTAGTAGAAGATATGGTAGTGGGGGACCCACAGCCCATTGAGAATGATGCAGTAGAAGATATGATAGTGGGGGACCCACAGCCCATTGAGAATGATGTAGTAGAAGATATAGTAGTGGGGGACCCACAGCCCATTGAGAATGATGCAGTAGAAGATATGGTAGTGGGGGACCCACAGCCCATTGAGAATGATATAATGAGAATGATGTAGTAGAAGATATGGTAGTGGGGGACCCACAGCCCATTGAGAATGATGTAGTAGAAGATATGGTAGTGGGGGACCCACAGCCCATTGAGAATGATGTAGTAGAAGATATGGTAGTGGGGGACCCACAGCCCATTGAGAATGATGTAGGAGAAGATATGGTAGTGGGGGACCCACAGCCCATTGAGAATGATGCAGTAGAAGATATGATAGTGGGGGACCCACAGCCCATTGAGAATGATGTAGTAGAAGATATGGTAGTGGGGGACCCACAGCCCATTGAGAATGATGCAGTAGAAGATATGATAGTGGGGGACCCACAGCCCATTGAGAATGATGTAGTAGAAGATATGGTAGTGGGGGACCCACAGCCCATTGAGAATGATGCAGTAGAAGATATGATAGTGGGGGACCCACAGCCCATTGAGAATGATGTAGTAGAAGATATAGTAGTGGGGGACCCACAGCCCATTGAAAATGATGCAGTAGAATATATATTTTTTGTACCTTTATTTAATTATGCAAGTCAGTTAAAGAACACATCCTTATTTTCAAGGACGGCTTAGGAACAGTGGGTTAACTGTCTTGCTCAGGGGCAGAACGACAGATTTGGTTACTAGTCCAATGCTTGTTTTTTTAATTATTAACAGAAGAAATACGAGAAGTACGAAAAAGTATTAAAATGTATGTTGCTCTGGATAACAGCATCTGCTAAATGACTAAAATGACTAAAAATGTCAATAGGATGTTTTTGTGTGGATTTTCCTCCA
>NC_088243.1:6315465-6416858 GCF_036934945.1 Oncorhynchus masou masou
GGACACCCCACCACACCTTCTAACCTGCTGGACACCCCACCTACCAATCTGCTGGACACTCCACCTCACCTACCAACCTGCTGGCCACCCCACCCCACCTACGAATCTGCTGCCCCACCCCACCTACCAACCTGCTGGCCACTCCACCCCACCTCACCTACCAACCTGCTGGCCACCCCACCTCACCTACCAACCTGCTGGCCACTCCACCCCACCTACCAACCTGCTGGCCACTCCACCCCACCTCACCTACCAACCTGCTGGCCACTCCACCCCACCTACCAACCTGCTGGCCACCCCATCTCACCTTCCAACCTGCTGGCCACCCCACCACACCTTCTAACTTGCTGGCCACTCCACCCCACCTCACCTACCAACCTGCTGGCCACTCCACCCCACCTACCAACCGGCTGGCCACCCCATCTCACCTTCCAACCTGCTGGCCACCCCACCCCACCTACCAACCTGCTGGGCACTCCACCCCCTCACCAACCAACCTGCTGGCCACCACACCTCACCTACCAACCTGCTGGCCACCACACCCCACCTACCAACCTGCTGGCCACTCCATTCCACCCCACCCCATCCCACCCCACCTACCAACCTGCTGGCCACTCCATTCCACCCCACCCCATCCCATCCCACCCCACCTACCAACCTGCTGGCCACCCCACTCCACCTACCAACCTGCTGGCCACTCCATTCCACCCCACCCCATCCCACCCCACCTACCAACCTGCTGGCCACTCCACCCCACCTCACCTAGGCTGATCTGATGAACTAGGCTAATCTGATGAATTAGGCAGAAATGATTCAGAATTCTTGCCTACTTCACCTATAATATATTTAATTTTTGCAAAAAAATAAGTAGTGTGTAGTTCCAGTAGCTAGCTACACCGCTACATGGTAAAACAGTAGTGTGTAGTTCCAGTAGTTAGCTACATGGTAAAACAGTAGTGTGTAGTTCCAGTAGTTAGCTACACCGCTACATGGTAAAACAGTAGTGTGTAGTTACAGTAGTTAGCTACATGGTAAAACAGTAGTGTGTAGTTCCAGTAGCTAGCAACACCGCTACATGGTAAAACAGTAGTGTGTAGTTCCAGTAGTTAGCTACATGGTAAAACAGTAGTGTGTAGCTCCAGTAGTTAGCTACACCGCTACATGGTAAAACAGTAGTGTGTAGTTCCAGTAGTTAGCTACATGGTAAAACAGTAGTGTGAAGTTCCAGTAGTTAGCTACACCGCTACATGGTAAAACAGTAGTGTGTAGTTCCAGTAGTTAGCTACACCGCTACATGGTAAAACAGTAGTGTGTAGTTCCAGTAGTTAGCTACACCACTACATGGTAAAACAGTAGTGTTTAGTTCCAGTAGTTAGCTACACCGTTACATGGTTAAACAGTAGTGTGTAGTTCCAGTAGTTAGCTACATGGTAAAACAGTAGTGTGTAGTTCCAGTAGTTAACTACACCGCTACATGATAAAACAGTAGTGTGTAGTTCCAGTAGTTAGCTACACCGCTACATGGTAAAACAGTAGTGTGTAGTTACAGTAGTTAGCTACACCGCTACATGGTAAAACTGTAGTGTGTAGTTACAGTAGTTAGCTACATGGTAAAACAGTAGTGTGTAGTTCCAGTAGTTAACTACATGGTAAAACAGTAGTGTGTTGTTCCAGTAGTTAGCTACACCGCTACGTGGTTAAACAGTAGTGTGTAGTTCCAGTAGTTAGCTACATGGTAAAACAGTAGTGTGTAGTTCCAGTAGTTAGCTACACCGCTACATGGTAAAACAGTAGTGTGTAGTTCCAGTAGTTAGCTACACCGCTACATGGTAAAACAGTAGTGTGTAGTTACAGTAGTTAGCTACATGGTAAAACAGTAGTGTGTAGTTACAGTAGTTAACTACATGGTAAAACAGTAGTGTGTTGTTCCAGTAGTTAGCTACACCGCTACATGGTTAAACAGTAGTGTGTAGTTCCAGTAGTTAGCTACATGGTAAAACAGTAGTGTGTAGTTCCAGTAGTTAGCTACACCGCTACATGGTAAAACAGTAGTGTGGAGTTCCAGTAGTTAGCTACATGGTAAAACAGTAGTGTGTAGTTTCAGTAGTTAGCTACACCGCTACATGGTAAAACAGTAGTGTGTAGTTCCAGTAGTTAGCTACACCGCTACATGGTAAAACAGTAGTGTGGAGTTCCAGTAGTTAGCTACATGGTAAAACAGTAGTGTGTAGTTCCAGTAGTTAGCTACATCGCTACATGGTAAAACAGTAGTGTGTAGTTCCAGTAGTTAGCTACACCGCTACATGGTAAAACAGTAGTGTGTAGTTCCAGTAGTTAGCTACACCGCTACATGTAAAACAGTAGTGTGTAGTTCCAGTAGTTAGCTACACCGCTACATGGTAAAACAGTAGTGTGGAGTTCCAGTAGTTAGCTACATGGTAAAACAGTAGTGTGGAGTTCCAGTAGTTAGCTACATGGTAAAACAGTAGTGTGGAGTTCCAGTAGTTAGCTACATGGTAAAACAGTAGTGTGTAGTTCCAGTAGTTAGCTACATCGCTACATGGTAAAACAGTAGTGTGTAGTTCCAGTAGTTAGCTACACCGCTACATGGTAAAACAGTAGTGTGTAGTTCCAGTAGTTAGCTACACCGCTACATGTAAAACAGTAGTGTGTAGTTCCAGTAGTTAGCTACACCGCTACATGGTAAAACAGTAGTGTGTAGCTCCAGTAGTTAGCTACACCGCTACATGTTAAAACAGTAGTGTGTAGTTCCAGTAGTTAGCTACACCGCTACCTGGTAAAACAGTAGTGTGTAGCTCCAGTAGTTCGCTACACCGCTACATGGTAAAACAGTAGTGTGGAGTTCCAGTAGTTAGCTACACCGCTACCTGGTAAAACAGTAATTAACTACTGAAAACACTACCAAGATTTTTATTTAGTTCAACTACCACCAAGTTACTGCAAAATGTAATTAAATGACTTGTTGCAGTAAATCCAGTTCACTGTCGCCCAACACTGATCCGACAACAGAAGAGAGTACCAACATGTGTAATGCCCTGGTAACTTCTCTAACCTGTCAGTACCACATCATGGTGTAATGCCCTGGTAACTTCTCTAACCTGTCGGTACCACATCATGGTGTAGCTGGGCATGCTGAACCCTGGACCCAGGGAACACTGCAGGGTGACTGGACTGGAGGTGGTGGTGTTACCAGGAAGGGTGAGAAGCTGTCTGGGCTGAAGCACTATGGGGCCTGCTGCTCCACACTGACCTGTTGAGAAGAGAGGAGAGGAGGGCAGAGGGAGAGGATCAGGGGACAGGAGAGGAAGAGAGGAGAAGAGAGGAGGAAGAAGAGAGACAAGCCATCAAAATGTGTCTATTAATAGTTGGTACATCTCTAATTACTCCAAGAATCCCAGCTACAAAGCTAACCTCAGACACTCACTTGGGGACAGGAGAAACAGCCAACTCAGGAGGACTATAGGATGCGTCATGTCACTCATCATCTCTGTGAATGACATTCAACATCATTGTACACAGAGTACGGCTCTCACTGAGCCCTTCCCCCAGTGTCACTGAGGCCCCTCCCCCAGGGTCACTGATGCCCCTCCCCAGAGTCACTGAAGCCCCCCCCCCCAGGGTCACTGAGGCCTCTCCCCCAGGGTCACTGATGCCCCTCCACAGGGTCACTGAAGCCCCTCCCCCTGGGTCACTGAAACCCCTCCATAGGGTCACTGAAGCCCATCCCCCTGAGTCACTGAAGCCCCTCCCCCAAGGTCGCTGAATCTCCTCCCTCAAGGTCACTAATTGTGTCAGCATGCTTCAGTTCGGCTGGCCCCTAGTGTGCTCGCATACTCTGTGAAGACCTTCACTTGAAAAAATGAGAAAAAAGTGACAAATAGTACTGTTTGTCCATCCTGATACGCCGTAGCCAGTATACACTTCCTCAAAATAGTAATCGAAGTCTACTCAATATATCTGTCATTTATTTTGACATTTTTACAGAGAAGATTTTAGTCTCGCAATTTTACATTTAATTAAGATGTGTGCGTACGCCTTACCACAAACTTTCTAAAGTTAAACCACCAGATGGTCATATAAGACAGTTTGAAAAGCCGGAACGGCAGCCCGCGTTGGACTTCCTGAGCGCGTGTGTGTGTGTCAGGTTTTTGGTGAGAGGCTGACGGAAAGCCACATCACTGTGCGACTGGCGGCGCAGAAGTACACAGCAGAGTCTGCTAATGTTAGTTTGGAGATGACGAGAGTTCCCTTCAGGTTTCCCTCTCTCTTCTGCCTGAACCTCTTCTCAAACAAACCCTCGTAGTTAGGCTCAGTGGTGCCGTAACTGTACCCGATCAGAGTCATACTGGCCTGTCTCTGTCGGTACCACAACATCACCAACAGGTTACTGTCATCATGGCTACAGTGGATCTCCGCCTCGCGCCCGTCCTTCACTGTCAGGGACGGAGACTGACGAAACGCAACACACTTTACATGACCTGTTGAAAAGCCAGTTTAGAGAGTGATTATGAATTAAGAATTCATCAAAGCTGGCAATCAGATAGTTGGATGATACAGAATTCACCAAAAAAGCATGTTAATTAAGATATATACAGTAAGATACAGTTAGCTATTATATTCATTTATATTTAGATTGAGGAAACCTCACATGGAAATAAGATGAAGAACAAGCCGAGACAACATGTTGTCGGAGACATCTTTCTACACTGCACTGAAAGTACCAGCTGCCTTCTACAGCAGGGTAGAGAGAGAGAGATGAATTCATCCCCACATCCTCTTGAAAACTGTTATAATGTCTGGGCTGTGCCTCCCCCTGTCGGATAGACATCCTGCCAGGCTGTTCCTCCCCCTGTCGGATAGACATCCTGCCAGGCTGTTCCTCCCCCTGTCAGAGAGACATCCTGCCAGGCTGTTCCTCCCCCTGTCGGATAGACATCCTGCCAGGCTGTTCCTCCCCCTGTCGGATAGACATCCTGCCAGGCTGTTCCTCCCCCTGTCGGATAGACATCCTGCCAGGCTGTTCCACCCCCTGTCGGATAGACATCCTGCCAGGCTGTTCCTCCCCCTGTCAGATAGACATCCTGCCAGGCTGTGCCTCCCCCTGTCAGATAGACATCCTGCCAGGACATCCTGCCAGGCTGTTCCTCCCCCTGTCGGATAGACATCCTGCCAGGCTGTTCCTCCCCCTGTCGGACAGACATCCTGCCAGGCTGTTCCTCCCCCTGTCAGATAGACATCCTGCCAGGCTGTTCCTCCCCCTGTCGGATAGACATCCTGCCAGGCTGTTCCTCCCCCTGTCGGATAGACATCCTGCCAGGCTGTTCCTCCCCCTGTCAGAGAGACATCCTGCCAGGCTGTTCCTCCCCCTGTCAGAGAGACATCTTGCCAGGCTGTTCCTCCCTCTGTCAGATAGACATCCTGCCAGGCTGTTCCTCCCCCTGTCAGATAAACATCCTGCCAGGCTGTTCCTCCCTCTGTCAGATAGACATCCTGCCAGGCTGTTCCTCCCCCTGTCGGATAGACATCCTGCCAGGCTGTTCCTCCCCCTGTCAGATAGACATCCTGCCAGGCTGTTCCTCCCCATGTCAGAAAAACATCTTGCTAGGCTGTTCCTCCCCATGTCAGAAAAACATCTTGCTAGGCTGTTCCTCCCTCTGTCAGATAGACATCCTGCCAGGCTGTTCCTCCCCCTGTCGGAGAGACATCTTGCCAGGCTGTTCCTCCCCCTGTCGGATAGACATCTTGCCAGGATGTTCCTCCCCTGTCAGATAGACATCCTGCCAGGCTGTTCCTCCCCTGTCGGATAGACATCCTGCCAGGCTGTTCCTCCCCCTGTCAGATAGACATCCTGCCAGGCTGTTCCTCCCCCTGTCAGAAAAACATCCTGCCAGGCTGTTCCTCCCCCTGTCAGATAGACATCCTGCCAGGCTGTTCCTCCCCCTGTCGGATAGACATCCTGCCAGGCTGTTCCTCCCCCTGTCAGAGAGACATCTTGCCAGGCTGTTCCTCCCCCTGTCAGAGAGACATCCTGCCAGGCTGTTCCTCCCCCTGTCAGAGAGACATCCTGCCAGGCTGTTCCTCCCCCTGTCAGAGAGACATCCTGCCAGGCTGTTCCTCCCCCTGTCAGAGAGACATCCTGCCAGGCTGTTCCTCCCCCTGTCAGATAGACATCTTGCTAGACTGTTCCTCCCCCTGTCGGATAAACATCTTGCCAGGCTGTTCCTCCCCCTGTCAGAGAGACATCCTGCCAGGCTGTTCCTCCCTCTGTCAGATAGACATCCTGCCAGGCTGTTCCTCCCCCTGTCAGATAAACATCTTGCCAGGCTGTTCCTCCCTCTGTCAGATAGACATCCTGCCAGGCTGTTCCTCCCCCTGTCGGATAGACATCCTGCCAGGCTGTTCCTCTCCCTGTCAGAAAAACATCTTGCTAGGCTGTTCCTCTCCCTGTCAGATAAACATCTTGCTAGACTGTTCCTCCCCCTGTCAGATAGACATCCTGCCAGGTTGTGCCTCCCCCTGTCAGATAGACATCTTGCCAGGTTGTGCCTCCCCCTGTCAGATAGACATCCTTCCAGACTGTTCCTCTCCCTGTCAGATAAACATCTTGCTAGACTGTTCCTCCCCCTGTCAGATAGACATCCTGCCTACAGTATCTTCACAAAGAGGGCCAGGTCAGTCAGGTGCCAGATAGTGCCTCCTTGTCAGCCTCCCAAGTTGAAGTACACCTGCTTCACTGGTTGATTGGCAGCAAACAGATACACTGCCTGATCCCTGTACTGTCAGAGACCACTGCCTTACTGAGATTCTACTGCACTCCTGGCTCTCTGGGCTCCACACCTTGAATACAGACTTAAACTCTGTCTCATAGCTCAGTGATCCAGCTGGGAACTATGTCTCATAGCTCACTAATCCGCTGGGAACTCTGTCTCATAGCTCAGTGATCCAGCTGGGAACTCTGTCTCATAGCTCACTAATCCGCTGGGAACTCTGTCTCATAGCTCACTAATCCGCTGGGAACTCTGTCTCATAGCTCAGTGATCCAGCTGGGAACTCTGTCTCATAGCTCAGTGATTCAGCTGGGAACTCTGTCTCATAGCTCAGTGATCCAGCTGGGAACTCTGTCTCATAGCTCAGTGATCCAGCTGGGAACTCTGTCTCATAGCTCAGTGATCCAACTGGGAACTCTGTCTCATAGCTCAGTGATCCAGCTGGGAACTCTGTCTCATAGCTCAGTGATCCAGCTGGGAACTCTGTCTCATAGCTCAGTGATTCAGCTGGGAACTCTGTCTCATAGCTCAGTGATCCAGCTGGGAACTCTGTCTCATAGCTCAGTGATTCAGCTGGCAACTCTGCCTCATAGCTCACTGATCCAGCTGGGAACTCTGTCTCATAGCTCAGTGATTCAGCTGGGAACTCTGTCTCATAGCTCAGTGATCCAGCTGGGAACTCTGTCTCATAGCTCAGTGATCCAGCTGGGAACTCTGTCTCATAGCTCAGTGATTCAGCTGGGAACTCTGTCTCATAGCTCAGTGATACAGCTGGGAACTCTGTCTCATAGCTCAGTGATCCCATCGGGAACTCTGTCTCATAGCTCAGTGATCCAGCTGGGAACTCTGTCTCATAGCTCAGTGATTCAGCTGGGAACTCTGTCTCATAGCTCAGTGATCCCATCGGGAACTCTGTCTCATAGCTCAGTGATCCAGCTGGGAACTCTGTCTCATAGCTCAGTGATTCAGCTGGGAACTCTGTCTCATAGCTCAGTGATCCAACTGGGAACTCTGCCTCATAGCTCACTGATCCAGCTGGGAACTCTGTCTCATAGCTCATTAATCCAGCTCGGAACTCTGCCTCATAGCTCAGTGATCCAGCTGGGAACTCTGTCTCATAGCTCAGTGATCCAGCTGGGAACTCTGTCTCATAGCTCAGTGATCCAGCTGGGAACTCTGTCTCATAGCTCAGTGATACAGCTGGGAACTCTGTCTCATAGCTCAGTGATCCCATCGGGAACTCTGTCTCATAGCTCAGTGATCCAGCTGGGAACTCTGTCTCATAGCTCAGTGATTCAGCTGGGAACTCTGTCTCATAGCTCAGTGATCCAGCTGGGAACTCTGTCTCATAGCTCAGTGATCCAGCTGGGAACTCTGTCTCATAGCTCAGTGATCCAACTGGGAACTCTGTCTCATAGCTCAGTGATACAGCTGGGAACTCTGTCTCATAGCTCAGTGATCCCATCGGGAACTCTGTCTCATAGCTCAGTGATCCAGCTGGGAACTCTGTCTCATAGCTCAGTGATTCAGCTGGGAACTCTGTCTCATAGCTCAGTGATCCCATCGGGAACTCTGTCTCATAGCTCAGTGATCCAGCTGGGAACTCTGTCTCATAGCTCAGTGATTCAGCTGGGAACTCTGTCTCATAGCTCAGTGATCCAACTGGGAACTCTGCCTCATAGCTCACTGATCCAGCTGGGAACTCTGTCTCATAGCTCATTAATCCAGCTCGGAACTCTGCCTCATAGCTCAGTGATCCAGCTGGGAACTCTGTCTCATAGCTCAGTGATCCAGCTGGGAACTCTGTCTCATAGCTCAGTGATCCAGCTGGGAACTCTGTCTCATAGCTCAGTGATACAGCTGGGAACTCTGTCTCATAGCTCAGTGATCCCATCGGGAACTCTGTCTCATAGCTCAGTGATCCAGCTGGGAACTCTGTCTCATAGCTCAGTGATTCAGCTGGGAACTCTGTCTCATAGCTCAGTGATCCAGCTGGGAACTCTGTCTCATAGCTCAGTGATCCAGCTGGGAACTCTGTCTCATAGCTCAGTGATCCAACTGGGAACTCTGTCTCATAGCTCAGTGATCCAGCTGGGAACTCTGTCTCATAGCTCAGTGATCCAGCTGGGAACTCTGTCTCATAGCTCAGTGATTCAGCTGGGAACTCTGTCTCATAGCTCAGTGATCCAGCTGGGAACTCTGTCTCATAGCTCAGTGATTCAGCTGGCAACTCTGCCTCATAGCTCACTGATCCAGCTGGGAACTCTGTCTCATAGCTCAGTGATTCAGCTGGGAACTCTGTCTCATAGCTCAGTGATCCAGCTGGGAACTCTGTCTCATAGCTCAGTGATCCAGCTGGGAACTCTGTCTCATAGCTCAGTGATTCAGCTGGGAACTCTGTCTCATAGCTCAGTGATACAGCTGGGAACTCTGTCTCATAGCTCAGTGATCCCATCGGGAACTCTGTCTCATAGCTCAGTGATCCAGCTGGGAACTCTGTCTCATAGCTCAGTGATTCAGCTGGGAACTCTGTCTCATAGCTCAGTGATCCCATCGGGAACTCTGTCTCATAGCTCAGTGATCCAGCTGGGAACTCTGTCTCATAGCTCAGTGATTCAGCTGGGAACTCTGTCTCATAGCTCAGTGATCCAACTGGGAACTCTGCCTCATAGCTCACTGATCCAGCTGGGAACTCTGTCTCATAGCTCATTAATCCAGCTCGGAACTCTGCCTCATAGCTCAGTGATCCAGCTGGGAACTCTGTCTCATAGCTCAGTGATCCAGCTGGGAACTCTGTCTCATAGCTCAGTGATCCAGCTGGGAACTCTGTCTCATAGCTCAGTGATACAGCTGGGAACTCTGTCTCATAGCTCAGTGATCCCATCGGGAACTCTGTCTCATAGCTCAGTGATCCAGCTGGGAACTCTGTCTCATAGCTCAGTGATTCAGCTGGGAACTCTGTCTCATAGCTCAGTGATCCCATCGGGAACTCTGTCTCATAGCTCAGTGATCCAGCTGGGAACTCTGTCTCATAGCTCAGTGATTCAGCTGGGAACTCTGTCTCATAGCTCAGTGATCCAACTGGGAACTCTGCCTCATAGCTCACTGATCCAGCTGGGAACTCTGTCTCATAGCTCATTAATCCAGCTCGGAACTCTGCCTCATAGCTCAGTGATCCAGCTGGGAACTCTGTCTCATAGCTCAGTGATCCAGCTGGGAACTCTGTCTCATAGCTCAGTGATCCAGCTGGGAACTCTGTCTCATAGCTCAGTGATCCAGCTGGGAACTCTGTCTCATAGCTCAGTGATTCAGCTGGGAACTCTGTCTCATAGCTCAGTGATCCAGCTGGGAACTCTGTCTCATAGCTCACTGATCCAGCTGGGAACTCTGTCTCATAGCTCAGTGATTCAGCTGGGAACTCTGTCTCATAGCTCAGTGATCCAGCTGGGAACTCTGTCTCATAGCTCAGTGATCCAGCTGGGAACTCTGTCTCATAGCTCAGTGATTCAGCTGGGAACTCTGTCTCATAGCTCAGTGATCCAGCTGGGAACTCTGTCTCATAGCTCAGTGATCCCACTGGGAACTCTGTCTCATAGCTCAGTGATCCCACTGGGAACTCTGTCTCATAGCTCAGTGATCCAGCTGGGAACTCATAATCTGGCTAGTAGTTTAGGGCCCTCTCCCTGGAAATGCCTGTCCCAGTATATGTAGTCATAGTCAGAGATGGTGGTACTGGTGGAGAGATTAATGTTCACGGTACCTGTATGGTAAAGGATGGAGACTATGAGGGAGATAAGAAATGTGATCATGTTGTCATGTTGTTTCAGTGGATGGTGGAGAGATGAGAACTGCGATCATGTTGTCATGTTGTCTCAGTGAAGGATGGTGGAGAGATGAGAACTGTGATGATTTTGTCTCAGTGAAGGATGGTGGAGAGATGAAAACTGTGATCAAATTGTCTCAGTGAAGGGTGCTGGGGTGATGAGAATTGTCGCTGCAACTCCCGTATGAACGCGGGAGAGGTGAAGGTCGAGAGCCATGCGTCCTCCGAAACACAACCCAACAAAGCCGCACTGCTTCTTGACACAATACACACTTAACCCGGAAGCCAGCCGCATCAATGTGTCAGAGGAAACACTGTACACAAGGGCTTTCCTGCCGACCACTGCGCCACTTGGGAGGGCCATAGAGAGGGGTTTTTGTAGAGGAGGGGGGTAGAGAGGCATTTTGTGTGGGGGAGGGGGGGGTATGCGGTTTACAGTTTGCACATAGTCCAGTGTAGTTCCTTGAGAGCCGTTGCGGTGTCGGCTTGGGGGGGGTATACATGGCAATGGCGATGCCGAATAAAATTATCTCGGGAGGTAATGAGGTCGGCATTTGAGGGTGAGGTATTCCAGATCGGGAGAATACAAGTACTGTACGTTACCACAATCACACCATGTGTTGTTAATCACGAAACAAACCCTCTGCCTTTCTTATTCCCGGAGAGATCTTTCTTCCTGTCCTCGCTATGGATGGAGAATCCCGCTGCCTGAATTGACAGGGACAATATATCTGGAGAGAGCAACGACTCCGTATGTTACAGTCCCTGATGTCTCTGGAAGGAGATCCTCGCCCTGAGCTTGTTTACTTTATTGTGCAGGGACTGAATGTTAGCGAGTAATATGCATATGCTGCCTGAGTCTGGCAAGGGCCCCACTTATTCCTCTTCTCTTTCATTGGCATTTTGGTGCAGGAAGTCTAAACAGGAAGCCTCATCGAGAACCAGGCTTCTCTAAACAGGAAGCCTCATCAAGAACAAGGCTTCTCTAAACAGGCAGCCTCATCAAGAACAAGGCTTCTCTAAACAGGAAGCCTCATCAAGAAAAAGGCTTCTCTAAACAGGAAGCCTCAAGACCAGTATTCTCTAAACAGGAAGCATTGAGAACAAGGCTTCTCTAAACAGGATGCCTCATCAAGAACAAGGCTTCTCAATACAGGAAGCATCGAGAACCAGGCTTCTCTAAACAGGAAGCTGGGGATGTCCATTGCACAAAGTCAGCTAAAAGAGGGTGGGAAATCAGTGATGCCTCACAACACGCCAAGCCAATCAAATGCCTTGCTTGGCCGGAACACTAAAGGAGCTCACGAGATTAGCGTCGTAGATGCAACAGTGCGTGAGGATGGCCGTGAAATCACAGATTTAAAATCCCATCAAAATAGATGTATGACTTGTTTGTGGTGAACCTTACGACTGTAACAGAAACAAACATAACCGGACTACACACAGGCTTTAGAAGTGACTACGGGACCTGTCACACTGAGTGATGGGTTTAGAAGAGATAAGGGGACCTGTCACGCTGACTGATAGATTTAGAAGAGATAAGGGGACCTGTCACGCTGACTGATAGATTTAGAAGAGATAAGGGAACCTGTCACGCTGAGTGATGGATTTAGAAGAGATAAGGGAACCTGTCACGCTGAGTGATGGATTTAGGAAAGATAAGGGGACATGTCACACTGAGTGATGGGTTTAGAAGAGATAAGGGGACCTGTCACGCTGACTGATAGATTTAGAAGAGATAAGGGAACCTGTCACGCTGAGTGATGGATTTAGAAGAGATAAGGGAACCTGTCACGCTGAGTGATGGATTTAGGAAAGATAAGGGGACATGTCACACTGAGTGATGGGTTTAGAAGAGATAAGGGGACCTGTCACGCTGACTGATAGATTTAGAAGAGATAAGGGAACCTGTCACGCTGAGTGATGGGTTTAGAGATAACTGGACCTGTCACGCTGAGTGATGGATTTAGAGGAGATATCAGGACCTGTCACACTGAGTGATGGGTTTGGAAGTGATTAGGGGACCTGTCACGCTCAGTGATGGGTTTAGAGGAGATATCAGGACCTGTCACGCTGACTGATGGGTTTAGAAGAGATAACGGGACCTGTCACGCTAACTGATGGGTTTAGAAGTTACTACGGGACCTGCCACGCTGAGTGATGGGTTCTGAAGAGATAAGGGGACCTGCCACGCTGACTGATGGGTTTAGAAGTTACTACGGGACCTGCCACGCTGAGTGATGGGTTCTGAAGAGATAAGGGGACCTGCCACGCTGACTGATGGGTTTAGAAGAGATAACGGGACCCGTCACGCTGAGTGATGGGTTTAGAAGAGATAAGGGGACCTGCCACGCTGACTGATGGGTTTAGAAGTTACTACGGGACCTGTCAGGCTGAGTGATGGGTTTAGAAGTGACTACGGGACCTGCCACGCTGACTGATGGGTTTAGAAGAGATAACGGGACCCGTCACGCTGAGTGATGGGTTTAGAAGAGACAAGGGGACCTGTCAGGCTGAGTGATGGGCTCTGAAGAGATAAGGGGACCTGTCACGCTGAGTGATGGGCTCTGAAGAGATAAGGGGACCTGTCACGCTGAGTGATGGGCTCTGAAGAGATAAGGGGACCTGTCACGCTGAGTGATGGGCTCTGAAGAGATAAGGGGACCTGTCACGCTGAGTGATGGGTTCTGAAGAGATAAGGGGACCTGTCACGCTGAGTGATGGGCTCTGAAGAGATAAGGGGACCTGTCACGCTGAGTGATGGGCTCTGAAGAGATAAGGGGACCTGTCACGCTGAGTGATGGGCTCTGAAGAGATAAGGGGACCTGTCACGCTGAGTGATGGGTTCTGAAGAGATAAGGGGACCTGTCACGCTGAGTGATGGGTTCTGAAGAGATAAGGGGACCTGTCACGCTGAGTGATGGGTTCTGAAGAGATAAGGGGACCTGTCACGCTGAGTGATGGGTTTAGAAGAGGTAACGGGACCTGTCACACTGAGGGATGTGGCTCCTGTCATAATTTTTTACTCAAATACAGAGCCTTCAGAAAGTATTCATACCCATTGACTTATTCCATATTTAGTTGTGTTCCAGGCTGAATTCAAAATGGATTCAATATATTGTCTCACTCATCTACACACAATACCCCACGATGACATCACAATACCCCACGATGACATCACAATACCCCATAATGACATCACAATACCCCACAATGACAAAGTAAAAACATGTTTTTAGAAATGTTTATATGCAGATTTTTTTTACAGAATTATCTCATTTACATAAGTATACACACCCGAGTCAATGCATGTTAGAATCACCTTTGACAGCGATTACAGCTATGTGCATTTCTGGGTAAGTCTCTAAGAGCTTTGTCCCACTTGGATTGTACAAATTTGTTATTTTTTTTATTGTTTTATTCTTCAATCTCTGTCAAGTTGGTTGTTGATCATTGCTAGACAGCCATTTTCAAGTCTTGTCCTGGATTTTCAAGCAGGTTTAAGTCAAAACTGTAACTAGGCCACTCAGCAACATTCAATGTCGTCTTGGTAAGCAACTCCAGTGGAGATTTGGCCTTGTGTTTTAGGCTATTGTCCTGCTGAAAGGTGAATTTGTATCCCACTGTCTTTTCTAAAGCAAACCGAACCAGGTTTTCCTCTAGGATTTTACCTGTGCTTAGCTCTATTCCATTTATTTTTATCATAAAAAACTCCCTCGTCTTTGCCGATGACAAGCATACCCATAACATGATGCAGCCACCACCATGCTTGAAAATATGAAGAGTGGTACTCAGTGATGTGTTGTGTTGGATTTTGCCCCAAAGATAACTAATTAATTTCTTTGCCCAATTTTGTGTTGTTTTACTTTAGTGCCTTATTGCAAACAGGAAGCATGTTTTGGGATATTTTTTTCTGTACAGGCTTCCTTCTTTTCACTCTGTCATTGAGGTTAGTATTGTGGAGTAAATACAATGTTGTTGATCCATCCTCAGTTTTCTCCTATCACAGCCTTTAAACTCTGTAACTGTTTTAAAGTCATCATTGGCCTCATGTTGAAATCCCTGAGCGGTGTCCTTCCTCTCTGGCAACTGAGTTAGAAAGGACACCAGTATCTTTGTAGTGACTGGGTGTTTCGATACACCATTCAAAGTGTAATTAATAACTTCACCATGCTCAAAGGGATGTTCAATGTCTGCATTTTTATTTTTACCCATCTACCAATAGGTGCCCTTCTTTGCGAGACATTGGAAAACCTCCCTGGTCTTTGTGGGACCTTAGAGATAATTGTATGTGTGGAGTACAGAGAGTACAGAGAGGAGGTAGTCATTCAAACATCACGTTAAACATGATTTTTACACACAGAGTGAATCCGTGCAACTTATTATGTGACTTGTTAAGCACATTTTTACTCCTGAACTTATTTAGGCTTGACATAAACAAAGGGGTTGAATACTTATTGACTCAAGACATTTCACCTTTGCATTTTTAATGAGTTTGTATTTTTTTTTTTAAACATACATAAAGTTTTAGAACACTACTAATTCAAGGATTTTTCTTTATTTTGACTATTTTCTACATTGCATAATAATAGTGAAGACATCAAAACTATGAATTAACACATATGGAATCATGTAGTAATCAAAAAAGTGTTAAACAAATCAAGATTTCTTTATATTTGAGATTAATTAACCTTGATGACAGCTTTTACACTCTTGGCATTCTCTGAACCAGCATTCACCTGGAATGCTGTTCCAACAGTTTTGATTGACTTCCCACATATTCTGAGCACTTGTTGACTGCTTTTCCTTCACTCTGCGGTCCGACTCATCCCAAACCATCTCAATTTGGTTGAGGTCGGGGGAATGTGGAGGCCATGTCATCTGACGCAGCTCTCCATCACTCTCCTTCTTGGTCAAATAGCCCTTCCACAGCCTGGAGGTGTGTTGGATCATTGTCCTGTTGGAAAACAAATGATAGTTCCACTAAGCCCAAACCAGATGGGAAGGCGTATCGCTGCAGAAGGCTGTGGTAGCCATGCTGGTTAAGTGTGCCTTGAATTCTAAATAAATCACAAACAGTTTCACCAGCAAACACCCCCACACCAAAACACCTCCTCCTCCATGCTTCACGTTGGAAACCACACATGCGGAGATCATCAGTTCACCTGCATCTCACAAAGACACAGCGGTAGTAACCAAAATTCTCCAATTTGGACTCCAGACCAAAGGACAAATTTCCACCAGTCTAATGTCCATTGCTCCTGTTTCTCGGCCCAAGTAAGTCTCGTATTCTTATTGGTGTCCTTTAGTAGTGTTTTCTTTACAGCAATTCGACCATGAAGGCCTGATTCTCCTCTGAACAGTTGATGTTGAGATGTGTCTGTTACTTGAACTCTGAAGCATTTATTTGGGCTGCAATTTCTGAGGCTGGTAACTCTAATGAAGTTATCCTCTGCAGCAGAGGTAACTCTGGGTTTTCCTTTCCAGTGGCGGTCCTCATGAGAGCCAGTTTCATCATAGCACTTGATGGTTTTTGCGTTTGCACTTGAAGAAACTTTTGAAGTTCTTGAAATTTTCCAGATTGACTGACCTTCATGTCTTAAAGTAATGATGGACTGTCATTTCTCTTTGCTCATTTGAGCTTTTCTTGCCATAATATTACATGTTTTAATTTTTAATTTAACCTTTATTTAACTAGGCATGTATCAGTCTAAATAAGAACAAATTCTTATTTACCGTTTTGCCAAATAGGGCTATCTTCGGTTTATACCCCCTACCTTGTCACAACACAACTGATTGGCTCAAACGCATTAAGGAAAAAATCAATTATTTTTAGAAGGCACACTTGTTAATTGAAATGCATTCCAGGTGACTACCTCATGAAGCTGGTTGAGAGAATGCCAAGAGCGCGCAAAGCTGTCACCAAGGCAAAGGGTGGCTAATTTGAATAATACTTTTTGGTTACCACATGATTCACTTGTGTTATTTTATCATTTTGACGTAAAAATAAAGAAAAACCCTTGAATGATTAGGTGTTCTAGAAATTTGACTGGTAGTGTAATCATGTACCTTCACCTGATATACTGAACCTTACCTTCACCTAATATACTAAACCTTACCTTCACCTAATAATGAACCTTACCTTCACCTAATATACTGAACCTTACCTTCACCTGATATACTGAACCTTACCTTCACCTGATATACTGAACCTTACCTTCACCTAATAATGAACCTTACCTTGATCTGATATACTGAACCTTACCTTCACCTAATAATGACCCTTACCTTCACCTGATATAATGAACCTTACCTTCACCTGATATACTGAACCTTACCTTCACCTAATAATGAACCTTACCTTCACCTGATAATGAACCTTACCTTCACCTGATATACTGAACCTTACCTTCACCTGATATACTGAACCTTACCTTCACCTGATATACTAAACCTTACCTTCACCTGATAATGAACCTTACCTTCACCTGATATACTGAACCGTACCTTCACCTGATATACTGAACCTTACCTTCACCTGATATACTGAACCTTACCTTCACCTGATATACTAAACCTTACCTTCACCTGATAATGAACCTTACCTTCACCTGATATACTGAACCGTACCTTCACCTGATATACTGAACCTTACCTTCACCTGATATACTAAACCTTACCTTCACCTGATATACTAAACCTTACCTTCACCTAATAATGAACCTTACCTTCACCTGATATACTGAACATAGTCTTCACCTGATAGCCAGAGGAGTGAGACAGTGGCTCTGAGGAGAACTCTGATCATGCTGTCTGTCGGCTTGTCCGTCTGTTTGTCTGTCTGAGCTGTAGAGTTCTATGATCTACAGTATGTCTTTGTTCTGAGGTGGGAGGAGCTTATAGCTGACCTATCGGCTTACAGTACAGTGGAACATTACTGCCCTCTGCTGGATCAGCTGGAAGGTAGTGGTACAGTAACATAAAACAAAGCAGAATTTGCAAAAAAGAAATGCCTCTTGATTTTGAAGAAAATAAATCCTAAATGTTGCAGTTCTTTAGGAGTTTTGTATGGTGGATGTTTAGTATTGAGGATGTTTAGTATTGAGGATGTTTAGTAATGAGGATGTTTAGTAATGAGGATGTTTAGTAATGAGGATGTTTAGTATTGAGGATGTTTAGTAATGAGGATGTTTAGTATTGAGGATGTTTAGTAATGAGGATGTTTAGTAGTGAGGATGTTTAGTATTTAGGATGTTTAGTAATGAGGATGTTTAGTATTGAGGATGTTTAGTAGTGAGGATGTTTAGTATTGAGGATGTTTAGTATTGAGGATGTTTAGTATTGAGGATGTTTAGTGTTGAGGATGTTTAGTATTGAGGAGGTTTAGTAATGAGGATGTTTAGTATTGAGGATGTTTAGTATTGAGGATGTTTAGTAGTGAGGATGTTTAGTATTGATGATGTTTAGTATTGAGGATGTTTAGTAGTGAGGATGTTTAGTATTGAGGATGTTTAGTAGTGAGGATGTTTAGTATTGAGGATGTTTAGTATTGAGGATGTTTAGTAGTGAGGATGTTTAGTATTGAGGATGTTTAGTAGTGAGGATGTTTAGTATTGAGGATGTTTAGTGTTGAGGATGTTTAGTATTGAGGATGTTTAGTATTGAGGATGTTTAGTAGTGAGGATGTTTAGTATTGAGGATGTTTAGTATTGAGGATGTTTAGTGTTGAGGATGTTTAGTATTGAGGATGTTTATATGGTTCAGTGGAGGTGTGAGGTGTGACTTTGTATTTGAGATGTGGTTTTTGTAGGGCTGAGACAGGATCTGCTGCACGGTGCTCTCTAGCAGCACAGAAATACACTGCACTGTCTTCTTGAGTCAGGTTGGAAACGCTTAAATCACAATACTGTTCTGCGTTTCCTCTCAATTTCATTTGGTCCTTGAAACTAGATTCTCTCTGTCTCTATCTCCATGCATATGCTCTGATCTCACTCTCTTTGTCTCTCTTTCTCTTTCTCTCCTCCCAATCTCTGTCTCTTTCTCTCTCTCTCTCTCTCTCTCTCTCTCGCTCTCTCTCTCCTTCTGTCTCCTCTCCCCCACTCTCTCTCTCTGAACATATGTCTGTTAGTTGATGTGGTTTAATGCAGGTGTTGATAGTATCTGAACAGAAGCCTGCTCCTTCATGTGGTTTAATGCAGGTGTTTTGATATAGTGTCAGATAGAGGTTTTTGTAGAGTAGACTATGGCTGTGTACCACCGTGTAGACTGGCAGCACAGAAATACTCCCCACTGTCTGCATTTTGTCTCGGTTTGAGGATATGAAGGAAGGCATCGTTCTCTCCATCTCCTTTCACGTCAAAGTAACCTTTATATGAGGGTTCAACTGTTGGGGTTTTATAGTATATATAAGCGATGAGGTTTAGAGCCGTGTCTTCCACAGAACGCTTGTACCAGAGGACTGTGTCATAGCTGGGGATTGTATGACTGCAGTTGAGTGTGACAGAGTCATTAGGAATCGCCAGCGACGTAGAGGGAGACTGGTACACTGGTTTACTGAGAGAGACACCTGGGCGGAGACAGAGGACACAACAAAGGATTGTACCACCATTTCTCAAGTTTGAAGAAAACATATCATTTGTAATTGTTTGTACACATTTAGGCAAATTGTTACATTTTCATGTTTAATAAGTAACGTAGGGAACTACTAAATATCTGAAGTTTAAATTACCTGTAATCCAGAAGAGTTGGACAGTGATAATGATAACAGGTGTGATCATGTTGACTTAGTGATCGTTGACAACCAACTGACATCTCATCTCATCTCATCTGAACTGACTGGAGAGGTGGAACAGGAAGTGACCTCATCAGTGATGTAATGACGGCGTGGCATCAGACAGCTGTGCTGAGACAGTGAATGAGAGAAGGTTTTTGCAGTGTAGACAGGGGAATCTGCAACACTGTGCCTTACTAGCAGCACAGAAATACACAGCACTGTGTTCGGGTCGTCTCAAGTTGAACATGTTCAGAGAGGCATTCTTTGGGCCACCTCCACCCAAATCCCCACTCATATTAAAATGCTTTTCATATGAACTCTCAATGGTTGGATTTTTATGATACAGATTTCCAATGAGTTTCAGAGCTGTTTCTCCTCGTGGTTTCTGGTACCACAACATCACTCTATAGTCTGTTTTCTGATGTTGGCAGAAGAGTTGAACATTCTCTCCAGGTCTGCTGAAGACTGCAGAGGGAGTCTGGAGAACCTCAACACTGAGACAGAGACCTGAGGAGAGATGGAGAGAAGACATTATCTTTAATTGTTCATAGGTAAGAGACGAAGATACATAATACCCGTACTGTACATCTAAACAAGTGACCATATCGAAGTCAGATTACTGTTATTACCTGAGAGCCAACCGAGTAAGAGGGTTCTGATCATGTTGAGTCTTGAGCTGAACGTCAACAACCTAACCAGCATCTCATCTGAACTGACTGGAGAGGGGAAAGAGGGACAGGAAGTGACCTCATCAGCGATGTAACTGCAGAACGTTGTCCCAGTCACAGAGATATAATGTCTAGAAAGGATGGATGCCAGTCCACCCATTATGACATCGTTGACTTGAATGAGGAGGACCGTCCAGTCCACCCATTATGACATCATTGACTTGAATGAGGAGGCCCGTCCAGTCCACCCATTATGACATCATTGACTTGAATGAGGAGGCCCGTCCAGTCCACCCATTATGACATCATTGACTTGAATGAGGAGGCCCGTCCAGTCCACCCATTATGACATCATTGACTTGAATGAGGAGGCCCGTCCAGTCCACCCATTATGACATCATTGACTTGAATGAGGAGGCCCGTCCAGTCCACCCATTATGACATCATTGACTTGAATGAGGAGGCCCGTTCTACTCATTCTAGTTGTGGTTACAGTATATCTGATCAAATCCAGACCTCAACGCGGGTGTGAGGGAGGTGTTCTGTTAAATAGTTTCCTACAGTGAGACAGATTGTGTCACACAGGGTTTTTGGAGTGCAGAGAGGGAATCTACAACACTGTGGCCTTCACTTGCAGCACAGTAATACACTGCACTGTGATCGGGACCTTTAAGGTTGAACATGTTCAGAGAAACATTCTTCGGGTCGCTCTGACTCAAATCCCCACTCACGTTTAGGTGTTCTTCAATGTACGTGGTTTGAGACTTAAACAATAAATAGGCTATACATTTTAGTTGTTTCTCTCCCGGTGACTGCTGGAACCACTGCATCAGTCTGTAGTTAGTTCTCTCATGGTGGCAGAAGATCTGAAGGTTCTCTCCACGTTTCAGTATGACTTCAGAGGGAGTCTGGTGAACCTCAAGGCTGAGAGAGAGACCTGGGTAGAGGTGGAGAGAAGATATTTTACTTCAAGTGATGGATGAAAATATGTCCACATTGGGCCCTTATACCCCAATGGATGGACACATACACAGAAATGCCTATCCTGGACATCAAAATATTTGATGATTTTCAAAATGTGTATTAGGCCTATTACCCATAAGGCAAATAAGTAAGACAGAGAATGTGATGAGGAAATGGAACATGTTGTCAACGAGAACAACATCAGAGGAACTGAGTCATTTTTAACTCATGTGGGAAGAATATATAAAACAGGATATGACATCACAATCCAAACAGGATATGACATCCACAATCCATAGGTGGTCCAGTAATGATCCTCCCAAGTGATTTTTGTTCAATGGCACCCTATTCCTTATATAGTGCACTTATTTTTTTTATAGAAGCCCCACACCATCCTGCAGTAGAGACATTTATAGAAGCCCCATACCATCCTACAGTAGAGACATTTATAGAAGCCCCACACCATACTACAGTAGAGACATTTATAGAAGCCCCATACCATCCTACAGTAGAGACATTTATAGAAGCCCCACACCATCCTACAGTAGAGACATTTATAGAAGCCCCACACCATCCTACAGTAGAGACATTTATAGAAGCCCCACACCATACTACAGTAGAGACATTTATAGAAGCCCCATACCATCCTGCAGTATAGACATTTATAGAAGTCCCATACCATCCTACAGTAGAGACATTTATAGAAGCCCCATACCATCCTGCAGTAGAGACATTTATAGAAGCCCCATACCATCCTGCAGTAGAGACATTTATAGAAGCCCCATACCATCCTACAGTAGAGACATTTAGCCCCATACCATCATACAGTAGAGGCATTTATAGAAGCCCCAAACCATCCTACAGTAGAGACATTTATAAAATGCCTGCTGATACCACAGTATGGTGTTGTAGCTGGGAGAGTGTGTTCCACCTGCTGATACCACAGCATGGTGTTATAGCTGGGAGAGTGTGTTCCACCTGCTGATACCACAGTATGGTGTTGTAGCTGGGAGAGTGTGTTCCACCTGCTGATACCACAGTATGGTGTTGTAGCTGGGAGAGTGTGTTCCACCTGCTGATACCACAGTATGGTGTTGTAGCTGGGAGAGTGTGTTCCACCTGCTGATACCACAGTATGGTGTTGTAGCTGGGGAGAGTGTGTTCCACCTGCTGATACCACAGTATGGTGTTGTAGCTGGGGAGAGTCTGTTCCACCTGCTGATACCACAGTATGGTGTTGTAGCTGGGAGAGTGTGTTCCACCTGCTGATACCACAGTATGGTGTTGTAGCTGGGAGCGTGTGTTCCACCTGCTGATACCACAGTATGGTGTTGTAGCTGGGAGAGTGTGTTCCACCTGCTGATACCACAGTATGGTGTTGTAGCTGGGGAGAGTGTGTTCCACCTGCTGATACCACAGTATGGTGTTGTAGCTGGGGAGAGTCTGTTCCACCTGCTGATACCACAGTATGGTGTTGTAGCTGGGAGAGTGTGTTCCACCTGCTGATACCACAGTATGGTGTTGTAGCTGGGAGCGTGTGTTCCACCTGCTGATACCACAGTATGGTGTTGTAGCTGGGAGAGTGTGTTCCACCTGCTGATACCACAGTATGGTGTTGTAGCTGGGGAGAGTGTGTTCCACCTGCTGATACCACAGTGTGTATAGTTCAACACTGAGTCCAGATGAACATTCAAAAGGACATGGATCTTCAACTCTCAGACTCCTTACTACACACCATAGTTTACTGTGGTACTGTGTCTGGTGAGTCCACATGGATTCGTTGAGCTGTAACTCCACCTACAGGAAAGACATGATATCATACCATACTGTATCATGGTCTCCTGTATATCAGAGGGAACCTCCCCTTTCTGTTAGACCAGCTGGTGAGTGTTTTGGCATTGAATCAGAGTCAGATACAGTGTGGTGTTAATACAGGTGTGATTAGTCTGCAGTACACCAGGGAGGAGGTTTTTGTAGAGCAGAGAGGGAGATCTGATGCACTGTGTAAACTAGCAGCACAGTAATACACAGCACTGCTATTGAGTTAGTTGTTTGATGGTTAAGGTGCTGGAACCACCTGCATTAGCATCTCCTTCTATATCAAATCCAGACTCAGGTAATCCAGATGTCCCGACCATGTATCCTAATAACATTAATTCTCTGTTGTTGGATTGCTTGTACCAGAGGATTTGATCATAGCCTGATATACTATGTGAACACTCCATCTTAGCCGACTTTCCCTGGATCTTGTAAAGCGATGGAGGACTTTGGTGAACCTGATTACTGAGAGAAGAACCTTTAGGGAGAGAAAGAGAGAGAGAGAGAGAGAAAGAGAGAGAGAGACAGAGAGAGAGAGATACTGAGGTGAAACAACAGATAAAGAAACATATTCACTTGAAACACACAAAAAAACGATCAAATGAGGATATTATTAGTTGATGAAATCAATGATCTGAATACCTGCAGCCCAGGCTGTGTAACCCATGGTGATGGAGATAAGAATTCTGATCATGTTGACTCACTGTTAAGGAGACAGAAGGAATGAGACAGACAAACCACTCCACATGAATTAGAGGAGGCTTCTCATCAACTCATCTCAGTGATCTTATAGAGGGATGCTGCCTCCTTATGAGAACATCTAAAACATCAGAGACCTGAGATGAACCCTGCAGGAGGAGTCTATGTGGGACAGGAAGCAGGGTTTAGTAGAGCAGAGAGGGAGATCTGATGCACTGATATCTGGAGGTAGGTGATTGATGGTTAAAGGCAATATTCACCTATTTTGAATGTTATTTTAGTTTTGTGCTTCTCTGAGTGATATTCTATTGATTCCCTGCGTAATTATTTGTTTTAATGTGTACCATCTGTGTCCCCAGCTTGCTAGGTAGTAGACTTGGGAGCAGGTGCTTCTACTTGCCCCGGCCTGCTAACTTTAAACGCTGTGTCTCCAGCTTGCTAGGTAGTACACGTCGGAGCAGGTGCTTCTACTAGCCCCGGCCTGCTAACTTTAAACGCTGTGTCCCCAGCTTGCTAGGTAGTAGACGTGGGAGCAGGTGCTTCTACTAGCCCTGGCCTGCTAACTTTAAACGCTGTGTCTCCAGCTTGCTAGGTAGTAGACGTCGGAGCGGGTTCTTCTACTTGCCCCGGCCTGCTAACTTAAAACACTGTGTCCCCAGCTTGCTAGGTAGTAGACGTGGGAGCAGGTGCTTCTACTAGCCCCGGCAAGCTAACTTTAAACGCTGTGTCCCCAGCTTGCTAGGTAGTAGACGTGGGAGCAGGTGCTTCTACTAGCCCCGGCCTGCCAACTTTAAACGCTGTGTCCCCAGCTTGCTAGGTAGTAACAACTACCCAGCGGCTTCCCTGTTCAATTTATTGCTGTTCACTGGACCCTATGATCACTTGGCTACAAAGCTGATGGCTGCTGGACTGTTCATTAATCACGGTACTCCATTTTGTTTATCTGTTGCCCCTTGCCCCGAACTCAGGCCCTGTGTGTAGTTAACAGGCCCTCTCTGCCCATTCATCTTCAGACAGCACACGCCCTTGCTGTCTCTGCCTGGCCTGTTCCCCTCTTTCCAGTGGGATTCTCTGCCTCTAACCCTATTATTATTATTACAGGGGCTGAGTCACTGGCTTACTAGGGCTCTTTCATACCGTCCCTAGGAGGTGTGTGTCACTTGAGTGGGTTGAGTCACTGATGTGATCTTCCTGTCTGGGTTGGCAACCCCCTTTGGGTTGTGACGTGGCGGAGATCTTTCTGGGCTATACTCGGCTTTGTCTCAGGATGGTAAGTTGGTGGTTGAAGATATCCCTCTAGTGGTGTGGGGGCTGTGCTTTGGCAAAGTGGGTGGGGTTATATCCTTCCTGTTTGGCGCTGTCCGGGGGTATCATCGGATGGGGCCACAGTGTCTCCTGACCCCTCCTGTCTCAGCCTCCAGTATTTATGCTGTAGTAGTTTATGTGTCGGGGGACTAGGGTGAGTTTGTTTTATCTGGAGTACTTCTCCTGTCCTCTCCGGTGTCCTGTTTGAATTTAAGTATGCTCTCTCTAATTCTCTCTTTCTCTCTTTATTTCTCTCTCTCAGAGGACCTGAGTCCTAGGACCATGCCTCAGGACTACCTTGCATGATGACTCCTTGCTGTCCCGAGTCCACCTGGCCGTGCTGCTGCACCAGTTTCAACTAATCTGCCTGTGATTATTATTATTTGACCATGCTGGTCATTTATGAATATTTGAACATCTTGGCCATGTTCTGTTATAATCTCCACCCGGCACAACCAGAAGAGGACTGGCCACCCCACATAGCCTGGTTCCTCTCTAGGTTTCTTCCTAGGTTTTGGCCTTTCTAGGGAGTTCTTCCGAGCCACCATGCTTCTACACCTGCATATCTTGCTATTTGGGGTTTTAGGCTGGGTTTCTGTACAGCACTTTGAGAAATCAGCTGATGTACGAAGGGCTATATAAATACATTTGATTTGATTTGAATTTACCTGTTGTTGTCTTAGCTGATTTACTGCTGTTGTCTTACCCGTTGTTGTCTTAACTAGCTCTCCCAATCAACACCTGTGATTGCTTTATGCCTCCCATTATGTCTCTCTCAAATGTCAATATGCCTTGAATATTGTCCTTTAGGATAGTTATCATTGTTTTCGTTTACGCAGAGCCCCTAGTCCCACTCAGCATGCCTCTGATACCTTCTTTGTCCCACCTCCCAGCCATCCTCAGGTCTCCACTACTCAGCCATCCTCAGGTCTCTACCAATCAGCCATCCTCAGGTCTCTACCAATCAGCCATCCTCAGGTCTCTACCAATCAGCCATCCTCAGGTCTCTACCACTCAGCCATCCTCAGGTCTCCACTACTCAGCCATCCTTAGGTCTCTACCACTCAGCCATCCTCAGGTCTCCACTACTCAGCCATCCTCAGGTCTCTACCAATCAGCCATCCTCAGGTCTCTACCAATCAGCCATCCTCAGGTCTCTACCAATCAGCCATCCTCAGGTCTCTACCAATCAGCCATCCTCAGGTCTCTACCAATCAGCCATCCTCAGGTCTCTACCAATCAGCCATCCTCAGGTCTCCACTACTCAGCCATCCTCAGGTCTCTACCAATCAGCCATCCTCAGGTCTCTACCAATCAGCCATCCTCAGGTCTCTACCAATCAGCCATCCTCAGGTCTCTACCAATCTGCCATCCTCAGGTCTCTACCACTCATCCATCCTCAGGTCTCTACCGCTAAGTCATCCTCAGGTCTCTACTACTCAGCCATCCTAAGGTCTCTACCACTCAGCCATCCTCAGGTCTCTACCACTCAGCCTTCCTCAGGTCTCTACCAATCAGCCATCCTCAGGTCTCTACCAATCAGCCATCCTCAGGTCTCCACTACTCAGCCATCCTCAGGTCTCTACCAATCAGCCATCCTCAGGTCTCTACCAATCAGCCATCCTCAGGTCTCTACCAATCAGCCATCCTCAGGTCTCTACCAATCTGCCATCCTCAGGTCTCTACCACTCATCCATCCTCAGGTCTCTACCGCTAAGTCATCCTCAGGTCTCTACTACTCAGCCATCCTAAGGTCTCTACCACTCAGCCATCCTCAGGTCTCTACCACTCAGCCTTCCTCAGGTCTCTACCACTTTGCCTTCCTCAGGTCTCTACCACTCAGCCATCCTCAGGTCTCTACCAATCAGCCATCCTCAGGTCTCTACCAATCAGCCATCCTCAGGTCTCTACCAATCAGCCATCCTCAGGTCTCTACCAATCAGCCATCCTCAGGTCTCTACCAATCAGCCATCCTCAGGTCTCTACCAATCAGCCATCCTCAGGTCTCTACCAATCAGCCATCCTCAGGTCTCTACCACTCAGCCATCCTCAGGTCTCTACCAATCAGCCATCCTCAGGTCTCTACCAATCAGCCATCCTCAGGTCTCTACCAATCAGCCATCCTCAGGTCTCTACCAATCAGCCATCCTCAGGTCTCTACTACTTAGCCACACACACAATGATTGTTAGGTGGAGCGACAGGGGAACCCAGACTCAGACGAGTTAACATGTCACGGCCGTTGAATGAGAAATGAGTCCTCCCAAATGAGACCTCCATTCCACCTTACCACGCCGCTTGGTCCGTTGTGGTGGTCACGGCCGTTGAATGAAAAAACGTCCTCCCACCTCATTTCCTCCTTACCACGCCGCTTGTTCCGTTGTGGTGGGAAGTTCGGTCACGGCGGTTGAATGAAGAGCACCAAAGTGCTGCGTTGTGAGCGTACATTTTCCTGTTATCAAAAATGTCGCCAACAAAACAAGAAACGAAGAAACAACTGTGAAGCCGACAGGGCTAAAGTGCCACTAACAAAAGTCAACTTCCCACAAAGAAAAGAGGGAAAAAGTGCTACCTAAGTATGGTTCTGAATCAGAGAGAACGATAGACAGCTGTCCCTGATTGAGAACCATACCCGGCCAAAACATAGAACACAAAATCATAGAAAAACAAACCATAGAATACCCACCCCAAATGACACCCTGACCAAACCAAATAGAGACATTAAAAGGCTCTCTAAGGTCAGGGGTGACATAACAGGGATGAATGAACCAAGATATTTATTGTAACACAGGGAGATATGGAGTGCAGATCTGGGGAAGCTCGGATGAGTTGTAGGAAACCAGATGTGGAGACTGAGGTTGGAGTGAGCAGGCACAGCAGAGTAACAGGATTTTGAGTAATTATAAACAGGTCGATGCATGAACTGACTGAGCAGAAACTACAATCTGGCAGAGTGAATGTGGCAGGACTGAGTATTTGTAGAGGTCTTGATTATGGATCAAGTTGCAGCTGGTAGGGATCTGCTCTGTTTCCAGCACACCTGTCTCTAACTACACAATCACACAGAGGGGGAGAGGGATAGAGAGAGAGAGAGAGAGAGACCTGGGGGAGTAACTGCAGGTCAAGAAGACACCGGATGAACACAAGAGGGAATAGCAGGAGCAGATGTGACACTGATACTGACACTCTTCACATACACAGATATACATACACACACACTCATTCACCCACGCTCAGTCACTCAATAGAGTATGAGGCCCTTGTATCTGATTATTTCTGTACAGAATAAGGGTGACACGCCATACTCTTTTTGTCCAGACAGAGTCAGATATATGGTCTACACATACGGAGACAGAGGGTCACCAGGCCTAGGCCCCCTAGGGCCCTCCCATACCACTGGCCCTCTCAGACCCCCTTAGGGCCCTCACATACCGCCAGCCCTGTATTTGACCCCCTAGGGCCCTCACATACCACCGTCCCTGGTCAGGCACCCCTAGGGCCCTCTCATACTCGACGGCCCTGGCCCCCTAGGGCCCTCCCATACCGCCGGCCTGGTCTAGGACCACACACATTTAGAAAGCGTCTCAATCCCAAATGACACCTTATACCCTATAAAGTGCACTAACTTTGACCGGGGCCCATAAAGTGCCACTATACAGCATCTTCTAAATGTGTGTTGAGAAAAACTTCCTGGTGGAGAACTGAGGAAGTGCACCTAAACCACCTAAACTAGCCACTTATAACAGTATCATTACCATCAGGTTGATATCTAATGGTTCATAACAAAGTGTTGTTGAAGTGGTTGAAGACAGGTGCAGGTGTATAGAGCTGTAGTCAGTATTATATGAGAGGATCAGAGAGGGTTTTTGTAGAGGAGAGAGGGTATAGTGAAACACTGTGCTTTACTAGCAGCACAGAAATACACTGCACTGTCTTCAGCTTCTGTCACTTTGGGAAAATGTAGATACGCCATTTTATTAGCTGCAGCATCTCCACTGACATCAAAACGGCCTTTAAAGGAATCTTCCACCGTTGGACTGGTGTATCTCGCATACCCAATGAGTTTCAGAGCAGTGTTTTGGGCTGACTGTTGGTACCACAGTATCATGAAGTAGCTTGAAACAGTGTGGCTGCAGGTGAGATTAACTTAGTCTTCAGGTCCTTTTAGTATTGCAGTAGGAGTCTGGTGAACTTTGTCTGTTTGTGACAGCCCTGTGGATGAAAACAGACCATATGAAAGATACAGTATTACTCAGCATATTGACAGCAATATATTTCAGTAGTAAATCTATCGTTCATGAGGGATTTAGTACCTGTCACCCATAGTGGTAGAGTTGCTACATGTATGAGAAGCTTGATCATGTTGATGGTTCTGGAGAGAAGAGTCACATGGACAAGGAGAAAGGGTTTTCAGATAGTCAGAGATGTCATGTCATCTAGTGGGAGTGTCAAATGTATGTCAGCATCCCAAATGGCACCCTATTCCCTTTCTAGTGCACTACTTTAGACCAGAGCCCATAGGGGGAAGGGGAGAACAAGTCAATAGAGAAGGGGAGCTGAACTGAGCTGCCGGAGGGGAAGGAAATGACATTACTTTGACGTCAGAACTTGTGTTGATATTCAAGCAGATCCCTTGTTCACCTACAGGTCTCCTGTTCAACTTAAAGGTGTATTGTGGAACATACCGGTATCTAAATCATTAAAGTATTTGTCTTTTTTAGTCTTTAGATTTGATCTGTGTCATAGGTTCTGCAGTCATCACATTAGAAATAGGATGTTATTTGAAGAAATACCTGAAGCGTTTCTTCAAGACAACAACATCAACCACATTATTTGGTCTAGAGGTTTGATATCAACTTCCTCCATGTGCTCAGACATCTACAGTGGTGGACAGCAGGTGTGCTGGGTGTTGATGTACACTGCAGTTATGGACTAAAGGATCAGAAGGGGCTTTTGGAGAATAGAGAAGGGGATCTACATCACTGTGTTGACTTCAGGTCAGAACAGTAATACACTGGACTGACTTCAGATCAGAACAGTAATACACTGGACTGACTTCAGATCAGAACATGTAATACACTGGACTGACTTCAGATCAGAACATGTAATACACTGGACTGACTTCAGGTCAGAACAGTAATACACTGACTACAGATCAGAACAGTAATACACTGACTACAGATCAGAACAGTAATACACTGAGAGAGATAGAAATGGAGTAATTGAATATGACATTGTAACATTGAATAATGTATGTTAATGAGTGATGTCACTAACCTGTATATACTGGTATACTGTACCAGGACAGATATCACCTTGTGCCATCATCCATCTGTGTTTATTCATTGGCCCTGAGTCAAAGTCAAACCTCAGATGCAGGTGTTCTGAGCCGTGGTCTAATATTACCATCAGACAGGGTTTTAGTAGAGAACAGGAGGAAGGCTACATCACTGTGTTGGCTGGCTGCACAGTAATAAACTGCACTGTGTTCAGGTCCTCTCAGACTCACTAGATGAAGATAAGCCTCTTTCCCACCATCTCCACTCACATTGAAGTGCTTTTCAAATGATTTCTCCATGGTTATTGACTTGGTATATGCATAACCAATGAGTTTCATAGCAGTGTCTCCTGCTGACTGTTTGTACCATAGTATCATGTAGTAGTTAGGGATCGTATGGCTGCAGGTGAGTTGAACGTCTCCTCCAGGACCTTCTGTTAGTGCCACAGGCCTCTGATGAACCATGCTACTAAACAACTGCCCTGAGGACACAGCGAGGGAGGGAGAGAGAGGGGAGAGAATGTGACAGAGAAAGAGAGGAGAGAGGAGAGAGGAGAGAAGGTGACCGAAGGAGAGGAGAGGGAGAGAGAAGAGGAGAGAGGAGAGAGAGACAGGAGAGAGGTAGAGAAAGAATATTTTATTCAGTTTGATGACATTAGTAGTATCGTTAGGTTTCTCATCGTAAGTGATGTAATACCTGTCACCCAGAGTGGTAGAGCTGCCAGGTGAATCAGAACTCTGAACATCATGATGAAGAAAAAGATAATGATGAAGATGATAAATATGCTGAGGAAGACGATGATGATGTGATATGAGTGTCTCCTGGGTGAAGCTCTGAGGTGAAAGGAGATTGGCTGTTGTAGTAGCATGTTTCCTTCAGGGTGGTGGATAGTGACAGTGTTAGAGGGAGTGTCAGGCAGCCTGTACTGTAAAGCTTGCTCATAGGACCTCACTGTGAACATGACTGATTACATGATCATGACAATGAACCCATCAGACATTAGAAGAACTAGAGTTAGAGGTCCCCCTACAGTATGTGATGAGATCATCAGACATTAGAAGAACTAGAGTTAGAGGTCCCCCTACAGTATGTGATGAGACCATCAGACATTAGAAGAACTAGAGTTAGATGTCCCCCTACAGTATGTGATGAGACCATCAGACATTAGAAGAACTAGAGTTAGAGGTCCCCCTACAGTATGTGATGAGGCCATCGGACATTAGAAGAACTAGAGTTAGAGGTCCCCCTACAGTATGTGATGAGGCCATCAGACATTAGAAGAACTAGAGTTAGAGGTCCCCCTACAGTATGTGATTAGACCATCAGACATTAGAAGAACTAGAGTTAGAGGTCCCCCTACAGTATGTGATGAGACCATCAGACATTAGAAGAACTAGAATTAGAGGTCCCCCTACAGTACGTGATGAGACCATCAGACATTAGAAGAACTAGAGTTAGAGGTCCCCGACAGTATGTGATGAGACCATCAGACATTAGAAGAACTAGAGTTAGAGGTCCCCCTACAGTATGTGATTAGACCATCAGACCGTTGAACAACTAGAGTTAGAGGTCCCCCTACAGTATGTGATGAGACCATCTCTTTACATGTTATATAACATCCTATTGAAATACTGGGGTTTGTGTGCAGCTGTACTTGTTTTCTGTATCACTGTGTTGACTCACAGCACAGAAGTACATTCCACTGTCTCCTGTCTCCAACTTCTTCACTGTGAAAGATCCACTCTTAGCTGTAGTTTTAACTTTTTGATATTTGTCTTCACTGAAGGCTCCATAGTCTGGTATGTTATAAGTACTTGTGTAAACCACCTGCTTTATTCCCTCTCCTGGAAGCTGTCTGTACCAGTACATCTGGTAGTAGCCAGATCCCTTAGAGTCTGCAGTACATCGGAGCATCACTGTCTTTCATTCCCCAGAGTATGGTGGGTGTCTGAGTGACTTCACTCCCCTCAACAAGACCTGTAAGGACACAGTGAGAATGAAATCAATAGAGTTAGGTACAGTTAGACCTGAATACATCAAGACTCAGGTGTAGTGAACATACGCTTGGAAACATCAATATCAATAACTAGAGAAGTCCTTCATTGTAAATAATAATGTTGTTCTTAACTTTCCTGGTTAAATAAATGAAACATTAAATAACTGTACCTGCAGCACAAAGCAGTGAGACAGTAACAGAGAAGAGAAATGTGAACATGCTTGATCACGTTATATGTGAGAGTGCTGGAAAGAGTCTGGTATCAATGTATATAAAACAAGAGGAGTGTCACATAGATGAATAGATGCCAATCAGTAGACCACGGCAGGTTCCACCATATTCAACATGTCAGTGAAGTGGGAGGGACTGATGATCTGAATACATCATGCTAATTAGTGGTTCAGACTGTAGAGACATTCACATGATTAAAGTTAGAGGTCCCCCTACAGTCCATGATGAGACCATCAGCTCTTTACAGATTATATTCTGTCCTATAGAGCTCGCCAGCTTGTAGTCCTAAAACACGGAAATGAGTCAGCATTTTCTACCTCTGGTTCGTTGACCATTGCTATGGTAGAAATGAAGGGGGAAAAGAATGGGGTTTTGTGAAATAAGGTCTGAAGTTAAAACAGGCTTTGGAGATCTTGTACGTTTTGTTCTGTACAATCATTTAAGGCTCGGACCTTTTTTTATTTTTCTCCTGAATCTGCCTGTAGCTCAGGACCTGAAGTAAGAATATACACATTCTTGAAAAGAAACACTTTGAAGTTTGTGGAACTATGAAATTAATGTATGAGAAAACATTAATTAACACACTATATTATTAATTAACATATCTGGTAAAAGATGATACAATAAAAAACGTTGCGTTTTCAAAAAAACATTTTGTTCCATCTTTGAAATGCCATACTTTCTGATAGGAGTCTATGTGTATTTTACATTTTGGCCACCAGATGGAAGCAATTTTCAGACTGATCCAGTGAAGAATTACATTACAGCACAATATTTTGGATAAAGTCTGCCAGAAGTTTGCCCAAATGTGCCATTTTTGGTCAATTTATTCATTTTCAACCACATAACTATAGAGAACATGCTCTCCCAGGAATGTAATACATGATAGATCATTAGCTTTTAAACTAAATATCACACATCTAGATGTCCGGATGGGGTGGTAGTGGAGCCAGAGACAACTGTGGGGTCAAACTGTAGAATATAAAACTGGATTTTATCAAACAAAACTATTCTATATTTTATCTCTGGGACCCTCAGGATAAACAATCAGAGCTAGATTACTGAATGTAAATACATTATTTACCTTCAGAGGTGAATGTATCAAACCAGTTGCTGTGATGAAAGTGTTTTGTTGTTGTGGACTCGCCTCAAACAATAGCATGGTATTTTGTCACTGTAATAACTACTGGTAATTGGTCACAGCAGGTAGATTAACAATAATTTAAGCTTTCTGCCAATATAAGACATGTTTATGTCCCGGAAAGTTGGCTGTCGTATACAACGTCATTCTAGTCACATTAGAGCACGATAGCAACAACCGTGTTATGTTTGGGGCAAATTCGATAATACACATTACTGAGTACAACTCTCCATATTTTCAAGCATAGTGGTGGCTGCATCGTGTTATGGGTCTGCTTGTAATCATTAAGGACTGGGGAGTTTTTCAGGATAAAAATAAACGGTGTGGCGCTAAGCACTCGCAAAATCTTAGAGGAAAATCTGCTAATGTTCCTGAGAAGCCAAGTTACAGTTTTGACATAAATCTGCATGAAAACCTATGGCAAGACCTGAAAATTGTTGTCGAGCATTGATTAACATGAAGAAGGAACAGTGATGCCAAAACGTTTGTAAATCCCCAGAGGTGTTGATACTTATGTAAATGAGATATTTCTGTATGTCATTTACAATGCATTTGCAAACATTTCTAAAAACATTTTTTCACATTGTCATTAAGGGGTAATGGGTGTACATGGGTGACAAAAAAATATATTTAGTCAATTTTGAATTCAGGCTCTTACGCAACAAAATGTTGAAGAAGTCAAGGGGTATAAATACTTTCAGAAGGCACTGTAGCTTTAACGGTCAGTTTTATGGCATACATAACCATATAATCTGCATACAGATTAATATGAAGGTATTTAATACAAAGACCAATATTATTAATATGAATAGTAAAGAGAACTGGTCCCAATGCTGACCCCTGTGGTACACCTAATATCCAGGAAACTAGACTCAACACCATCAGAATGCACACATTGTGTCCTGTCTGTCAGATAGCTCTTAAACCATTTGTAAGACTTATTGTCCAGGCCCATTTCAGACAGTTTTTGAATGAGTAGTTTTTTCCCCATATTTTCTCATTGTCACTGTGATCAAAAAATACAATTAAAATTTCAATTAAATTCTTTAAGAGTCCTGTGTAGTATTTTACTATATTGATACGTTGAGCAAGGAAATTGATAAACATTAAGAACTTTTTGGAGTGAGCCTCCCTAGTGGGGCAGCGGTCTAAGACATCTGCTATAAGTCTCTAGGTTTACCCCATCATGGTAGATATATCAGAGCAGCTTCACCTGCCGATACCACAGTATGGTGTTGTAGCTGGGGAGAGTGTTTTCCACCTGCTGATACCACAGTATGGTGTTGTAGCTGGGGAGAGTGTGTTCCACCTGCTGATACCACAGTATGGTAATATAGCTGGGGAGAGTGTGTTCCACCTGCTGATACCACAGTATGGTGTTGTAGCTGGGGAGAGTGTGTTCCACCTGCTGATACCACAGTATGGTGTTGTAGCTGGGGAGAGTGTGTTCCACCTGCTGATACCACAGTATGGTGTTGTAGCTGGGGAGAGTGTGTTCCACCTGCTGATACCACAGTATGGTGTTGTAGCTGGGAGAGTGTGTTCCACCTGCTGATACCACAGTATGGTGTTGTAGCTGGGGAGAGTGTGTTCCACCTGCTGATACCACAGTATGGTGTTGTAGCTGGGAGAGTGTGTTCCACCTGCTGATACCACAGTATGGTGTTGTAGCTGGGGAGAGTGTGTTCCACCTGCTGATACCACAGTATGGTGTTGTAGCTGGGAGAGTGTGTTCCACCTGCTGATACCACAGTATGGTGTTGTAGCTAGGAGAGTGTGTTCCACCTGCTGATACCACAGTATGGTGTTGTAGCTAGGAGAGTGTGTTCCACCTGCTGATACCACAGTATGGTGTTGTAGCTGGGGAGAGTGTGTTCCACCTGCTGATACCACAGTATGGTGTTGTAGCTGGGGAGAGTGTGTGAACAGGACAGCAGTTTCTCCAGAACTCTGAAATACTGAAGATGGAGACTGAAGAACGCTGGAACAGAGCAGTTCACCTGTTACAGAAGAGGAGAGAGAGACCTGTTTGTTAGAACTACTGTAGTCATTCAGTAAGTATATGGAATTATAGATTATTTTAGACCGCATCTAATCTGTGATCAAGAATAATCAAGAGATTCACATTCAAAGGTGGAAAATATCCAACAGTGAAAGAGTGTTAGTTCAACACTGAGTCCAGACGAACATTCAAAAGGACATGGATCTCCAACTCTCAGACTCCTTACTACACACCATAGTTTACTGTGGTACTGTGTCTGGTGAGTCCACATGGATTAGTTGAGCTGTAACTCCACCTACAGGAAAGACATGATATCATACCATACTGTATCATGGTCTCCTGTATATCAGAGGGAACCTCCCCTTTCTGTTAGACCAGCTGGTGAGTGTTTTGGCATTGAATCAGAGTCAGATACAGTGTGATGTTAATACAGGTGTGATTAGTCTACAGTACACCAGGGAGGAGGTTTTTGTAGAGCAGAGAGGGAGATCTGATGCACTGTGTAAACTAGCAGCACAGTAATACACAGCACTGCTATTTGGAGTTAGTTGTTTGATGGTTAAGGTGCTGGTACCACCTGCATTAGCATCTCCTTCTATATCATATCCAGCCTCAGGAAATGCAGATGTCCCTACCATGTATCCTAATAGCACTAATTCTCTGTGGTTGGATTGCTTGTACCAGAGGATGACATTATAGGTTGATATACTATGTGAACACTCCATCTTAGCCAACTCTCCCTGGTTCTTGTACAGGGCTGCAGGTGTTTGGTGAACCTGATTACTGAGAGAAGAACCTGGAGAGAGAGACAGAGAGAGAGAGAGAGAGATAGAGAGGTAAAACAACAGATAAAGAAACATATTCACTTGAAACATGAAAACCAATCAAATAAGAATATTATTAGTTGATGAAATCAATGATCTGAATACCTGCAGCCCAGGCTGTGTAACCCATGGTGATGGAGATAAGAATTCTGATCATGTTGACTCACTGTTAAGGAGACAGAAAGAATGAGACAGACAAACCACTCCACATGAATTAGAGGAGGCTTCTCATCAACTCATCTCAGTGATCTTATAGAGGGATGCTGCCTCCTTATGAGAACATCTAAAACATCAGAGACCTGAGATGAACCCTGCAGGAGGAGTCTATGTAGGACAGGAAGCAGGGTTTAGTAGAGCAGAGAGGGAGATCTGATGCACTGTTATCTGGAGGTAGTTGATTGATGGTTAAAGGAAATATTCACCTATTTTGAATGTTATTTTAGTTTTGTGCTTCTCTGAGTAATATTCTATTGATTCCCTGCGTAATTTTTTGTTTTAATGTGTATCTGAGTTATTGGCATTCAAGCAGGCTGACATTCGTCAGGTATGACGTAGTACTGTGATAAAGTGAAAAGGAGTGGCCCACCTCCCGGCCCGCTCAGTGATCACTTGGATACACAGCTGATGCCTCCCGGACTCTTCCCCAACACTGCATGAACTACACTAGTCCACCGGATCCTTGCAGTAAGCTCTGGACCTTTGCATCGGATCATCGCTGCTAGCTAGCTGCTACTGAGAGGCTACAGTGGCTAACGCCCCTGTACTGAAGTTAATTAGTCGTGAGCCAGGCGTATCTCACTGCTAGCAAACTAAATTACGACAACCACAATACTTCTTTCGCCAACTGGCCTGGACCCTTTGCCGACACGAAGCCCCGCCGTTCCACCACAACTGGTCTGCCGACGTAACTCCATCCTCTGTTCCCTTATCTCTTCCCTATCTTATCCCTACCCAACCGGCCTTTACCAGACGTGGGAGCAGGTGCTTCTACATCTCCGGCCTGCTAACTTTAAACGCTGTTCCCCCAACCGGCCTTTACCAGACGTCGGAGCAGGCGCTTCTACTAGCCCCAGACTGCTAACTTTAAACGCTGTGTCTCCAGCTTGCCAGGTAGTAGACGTCGGAGCAGGTGCTTCTACTAGCCCCAGGCTGCTAACTTTAAACGCTGTGTCTCCAGCTTGCTAGGTAGTAGACGTTGGAGCAGGTGCTTCTACTAGCCCCATACTGCTAACTTTCAACGCTGTGTCACCAGCTCGCTAGGTAGTAGATGTGGGAGCAGGTGCTTCTACTTGCCCCGGCCTGTTAACTTTAAACGCTGTGTCCCCAGCTTGTTAGGTAGTAACAACTACCCAGCAGCTTCCCTGTTCCATCTATTGTTGTACACTGGACCCTATGATCACTTGGCTTCATAGCTGATGGCTGCTGGACTGTTCATTAATCTGCCTCTAACCCTATTACAGGGGCTGAGTCACTGGCTTACTGGTGCTCTTTCATGCCGTCCCTAGGAGGGGTGCGTTATTTGAGTGGATTGAGTCACTGATGTGATCTTCCTGTCTGGGTTGGCGCCCCCCCCCTTGGGTTGTGTCGCGGCGGAGATCTTTGTGGGCTATACTCGGCCTCGTCTCAGGATGGTAAGTTGGTGGTTGAAGATATCCCTCGCGTGGTGTGGGGGCTGTTCTTTGGCAAAGTGGGTGGGGTTATATCCTTCCTGTTTATCCCTGTCTTGGGGTATCATCGGATGGGGCCACATTGTCTCCTGACCCCTCCTGTCTCAGCCTCCAGTATTTATGCTGCAGTAGCTCATGTGTCGGGGGCTAGGGTTAGTTTGTTATATCTGGAGTACTTCTCCTGTTCTCCTGTCCTGCTGCTCCAGTTTCAACTGTTCTGCCTGTGATTATTATTATTTGACCATGCTGGTCATTTATGAACATTTGAACATCTTGGCCATGTTCTGTTATAATCTCCACCCGGCACAGCCAGAAGAGGACTGACCACCCCATATAGCCTGGTTCCTCTCGAGGGTTCTTCCTATGTTTTGGCCTTTCTAGGGAGTTTTTCCTCGTCAGCTAATGTTAAAACGGTTGGCTAACGTTAGCTACCTCAACTGCCGAGCAACGTAAAGAAACAGCACATCTGCAGCAAAATATTTATAGCTAAGCTAGCTAGCTACAGCCAACGTGCTTCTACACCTGCATTGCTTGCTGTTTGGTGTTTTAGGCTGGGTTTCTGTACAGCACTTTGAGTTATCAGCTGATGTATGAAGGGCTATATAAATAAATTGGATTTGATTTGATTTTACCTGTTGTTGTTGTCTTAGCTGATTAGCTGCTGTTGTCTTACCCGTTGTTGTCTTAGCTAGTTGTAATGGTTTTCCTCCTCTTCGTCTGAAGAGGAGAGGCGAGAAGGATCGGAGGACCAATATGCGGCGTGATAAGTGTCCATGGTTGTTTATTTAAACACATAAAACTGCACACTCCATACAAAAACAATAAACGTGTCACGTTCTGACCATCATTCGGGTGTGTTTTCCTTGTTTTAGTGTTGGTCAGGACGTGAGCTGGGTGGGCATTCTATGTTGTGTGTCTGGTTTGTCTATGTCTATGTTTGGCCTGATATGGTTCTCAATCAGAGGCAGGTGTTAGTCATTGTCTCTGATTGGGAACCATATTTAGGTAGCCTGTTTTGTGTTGGGTTTTGTGGGTTATGGTTCCTGTCTTTGTGTTTGTGGCACCAGATAGGACTGTTTCCTTTTTTTTCACGTTTCTTGTTTTGTAGATTGTTGTATTTTCATCTTTATTAATTAAAGATGTACAAAACTAACAGGGCTCCGGGCAGCCGAGCGGAAATGGAGGAAAACTCACCTCCCTGCGGACCTGGCATCCTTTCACTCCCTCCTCTCTACATTTTCCTCCTCTGTCTCTGCTGCTAAAGCCACTTTCTACCACTGTAAATTCCAAGCATCTGCCTCTAACCCTAGGAAGCTCTTTGCCACCTTCTCCTCCCTCCTGAATCCTCCTCCCCTCCCCCTCCTCCCTCTCTGCAGATGACTTCGTCAACCATTTTGAAAAGAAGGTCGACGACATCCGATCCTCGTTTGCTAAGTCAAACGACACCGCTGGTTCTGCTCACACTGCCCTACCCTGTGCTCTGACCTCTTTCTCCCCTCTCTCTCCAGATGAAATCTCGCTTCTTGTGACGGCCGGCCGCCCAACAACCTGCCCGCTTGACCCTATCCCCTCCTCTCTTCTCCAGACCATTTCCGGAGACCTTCTCTCTTACCTCACCTCGCTCATCAACTCATCCCTGACCGCTGGCTACGTCCCTTCCGTCTTCAAGAGAGCGAGAGTTGCACCCCTTCTGAAAAAACCTACACTCGATCCCTCCGATGTCAACAACTACAGACCAGTATCCCTTCTTTCTTTTCTCTCCAAAACTCTTGAACGTGCCGTCCTTGGCCAGCTCTCCCGCTATCTCTCTCAGAATGACCTTCTTGATCCAAATCAGTCAGGTTTCAAGACTAGTCATTCAACTGAGACTGCTCTTCTCTGTATCACGGAGGCGCTCCGCACTGCTAAAGCTAACTCTCTCTCCTCTGCTCTCATCCTTCTAGACCTATCGGCTGCCTTCGATACTGTGAACCATCAGATCCTCCTCTCCACCCTCTCCGAGTTGGGCATCCCCGGCGCGGCCCACGCTTGGATTGCGTCCTACCTGACAGGTCGCTCCTACCAGGTGGCGTGGCGAGAATCTGTCTCCTCGCCACGCGCTCTCACCACTGGTGTCCCCCAGGGCTCTGTTCTAGGCCCTCTCCTATTCTCGCTATACACCAAGTCACTTGGCTCTGTCATAACCTCACATGGTCTCTCCTATCATTGCTATGCAGACGACACACAATTAATCTTCTCCTTTCCCCCTTCTGATGACCAGGTGGCGAATCGCATCTCTGCATGTCTGGCAGACATATCAGTGTGGATGACGGATCACCACCTCAAGCTGAACCTCGGCAAGACGGAGCTGCTCTTCCTCCCGGGGAAGGACTGCCCGTTCCATGATCTCGCCATCACGGTTGACAACTCCATTGTGTCCTCCTCCCAGAGCGCTAAGAACCTTGGCGTGATCCTGGACAACACCCTGTCGTTCTCAACTAACATCAAGGCGGTGGCCCGTTCCTGTAGGTTCATGCTCTACAACATCCGCAGAGTACGACCCTGCCTCACACAGAAAGCGGCGCAGGTCCTAATCCAGGCACTTGTCATCTCCCGTCTGGATTACTCCAACTCGCTGTTGGCTGGGCTCCCTGCCTGTGCCATTAAACCCCTACAACTCATCCAGAACGCCGCAGCCCGTCTGGTGTTCAACCTTCCCAAGTTCTCTCACGTCACCCCGCTCCTCCGCTCTCTCCACTGGCTTCCAGTTGAAGCTCGCATCCGCTACAAGACCATGGTGCTTGCCTACGGAGCTGTGAGGGGAACGGCACCGCAGTACCTCCAGGCTCTGATCAGGCCCTACACCCAAACAAGGGCACTGCGTTCATCCACCTCTGGCCTGCTCGCCTCCCTACCACTGAGGAAGTACAGTTCCCGCTCAGCCCAGTCAAAACTGTTCGCTGCTCTGGCCCCCCAATGGTGGAACAAACTCCCTCACGATGCCAGGTCAGCGGAGTCAATCACCACCTTCCGGAGACACCTGAAACCCCACCTCTTTAAGGAATACCTAGGATAGGATAAAGTAATCCTTCTCACCCCCCCTTAAATGATTTAGATGCACTATTGTAAAGTGGCTGTTCCACTGGATGTCATAAGGTGAATTCACCAATTTGTAAGTCGCTCTGGATAAGAGCGTCTGCCAAATGACTTAAATGTAATGTAAATGTCTAACCACGCTGCATTTTGGTCCACCTCTCTTTCGACAGAAGAAAACCGTTACAAAACGTAACGTGAATAACCAAAACCAAAATCAGTACCCTGTTTCATATCAGGCCATACATAGAAACGGACAAACTAGACACACAACATAGAATGCCCACCCAGCTCACGCCTTGACAAACACTAAAACAAGGAAAACACAAAAGAACTATGGTCAGAACGTGACACTAGCTCCCCCAATCAACACCCGTGATTGCTTTATGCCTCCCATTATGTCTCTCTCAAATGTCAATATGCCTTGAATATTGTCGTTTAGGATAATTATCATCGTTTTAGATTACTGCGGAGCACCTAGTCCCACTCAGCATGCCTCTGATACCTCCTTTGTCCCACGTCCCAGCCATCCTTAGGTCTCCACCACTCAGCCATCCTCAGGTCTCTACCACTCAGCCATCCTCATGTCTCTACCACTCAGCCATTCACAGGTCTCTACCACTCAGCCATACTCAGGTCTCTACCACTCAGCCATCCTCAGGTCTCTACCACTCAGCCATCCTCAGGTCTCTACCACTCAGCCATCCCCAGGTCTCTACCAATCAGCCATCCTCAGGTCTCTACCACTCAGCCATCCTCAGGTCTCTACCAATCAGCCATCCTCAGGTCTCTACCACTCAGCCATCCTCAGGTCTCTACCACTCAGCCATCCTCAGGTCTCTACCACTCAGCCATCCTCAGGTCTCTACCACTCAGCCATCCTCAGGTCTCTACCACTCAGCCATCCTCAGGTCTCTACCACTCAGCCATCCTCAGGTCTCTACCACTCAGCCATCCTCAGGTCTCTACTACTCAACCATCCTCAGGTCTCTACCACTCAGCCATCCTCAGGTCTCTACCACTCAGCCATCCTCAGGTCTCTACCACTCAGCCATCCTCAGGTCTCTACCACTCAGCCATCCTCAGGTCTCTACCACTCAGCCATCCTCAGGTCTCTACCACTCAGCCATCCTCAGGTCTCTACCTCTCAGTCACACACACTCATACTGAGACACTTCACATACACATATACACACACACTCATTCACCCATGCTCAGTCTCTCAATACAGTATGTAGCCCTTGTATATGATCGTGGGGCGGCAGGGTAGCCTAGTGGTTAGAGTGTAGGGACAGCAGGGTAGCCTAGTGGTTAGAGCGTTGGACTAGTAACCGGAAGGTTGCAAGTTCAAAAGCTGACAAGGTACAAATCTGTCGTTCTGCCCCTGAACAGGCAGTTAACCCAGGCCGCCATTGAAAATAAGAATTTGTTCTTAACTGACTTGCCTAGTTAAATAAAGGTAAAATAAAAATAAAAATGTCTGGACAGAGAAAGTATGAGGGCACTCCCACACCAAATTCAATGGCCCAGGCCACCTAGGGCCCTCCAATACCACCGGCCCTGGTCCAGGCACCCATACCTAAACCATCTAAACTAGCCCCTTATAACAGTATCATTACCATCTGTCTGATATCAAGTGGTTCATAACAAAGTGTTGTTGAAGTGGTTGAAGACAGGTGCAGGTGTACAGAGCTGTAGTCAGTATTATATGAGAGGATCAGAGAGGGTTTTTGTAGAGGAGAGAGGGTATAGTGAAACACTGTGCTTCACTAGCAGCACAGAAATACACTGCACTGTCTTCAGCTTCTGTCACTTTGGGAAAATGTAGATACGCCATTTTATTAGCTGCAGCATCTCCACTGACATCAAAACGCCCTTTAAAGGAATCTTCCACCGTTGGACTGGTGTTCCACACATACCCAATGAGTTTCAGAGCAGTGTTTTGGGCTGACTGTTGGTACCACAGTATCCTGTCGTATCTTTGATCAGTGTGGCTGCAGGTGAGATTAACTTTGTCTTCAGGTCCTTTTAGTATTGCAGTAGGAGTCTGGTGAACTTTGTCTGTTTGTGACAGCCCTGTGGATGAAAACAGACCATATGAAATATACAGTATTACTCAGCATATTGACAGCAATATATTTCAGTAGTAAATCTATCTTTCATGAGGGATTTAGTACCTGTCACCCATAGTGGTAGAGTTGCCACATGTATGAGAAGCTTGATCATGTTGATGGTTCTGGAGAGAAGAGTCACATGGACAAGGAGAAAGGGTTTTCAGATAGTCAGAGATGTCATGTCATCTAGTGGGAGTGTCAAATGTATGTCAGCATCCCAAATGGCACCCTATTCCCTTTCTAGTGCACTACTTTAGACCAGAGCCCATAGGGGGGAGAGGAGAACAAGTCAATAGAGAAGGGGGGCTGAACTGAGCTGCCGGAGGGGAAGGAAGTGACATCACTTTGACGTCAGAACTTGTGTTGATATTCAAGCAGATCCCTTGTTCACCTACAGGTGTCCTGTTCAACTTAAAGGTGTATTGCGGAACATACCGGTATCTACATCATTAAAGTATTTGTCTTTTTTAGTCTTTAGATTTGATCTGTGTTATAGGTTCTGCAGTCATCACACTAGAAATAGGATGTTATTTGAAGAAATACCTGAAGCGTTTCTTCAAGACAACAACATCAACCACATTATTTGGTCTAGAGGTTTGATATCAACTTCCTCCATGTGCTCAGACATCTACAGTGGTGGACAGCAGGTGTGCTGGGTGTTGATGTACACTGCAGTTATGGACTAAAGGATCAGAAGGGGCTTTTGGAGAAGAGAGAAGGGGATCTACATCACTGTGTTGACTTCAGGTCAGAACAGTAATACACTGGACTGACTTCAGATCAGAACAGTAATACACTGGACTGACTTCAGGTCAGAACAGTAATACACTGGACTGACTTCAGATCAGAACAGTAATACACTGCAGTGACTTCAGATCAGAACAGTAATACACTGGACTGACTTCAGATCAGAACAGTAATACACTGGACTGACTTCAGATCAGAACAGTAATACACTGGACTGACTTCAGATCAGAACAGTAATACACTGGACTGACTTCAGATCAGAACAGTAATACACTGGACTGACTTCAGATCAGAACAGTAATACACTGGACTGACTTCAGATCAGAACAGTAATACACTGGACTGACTTCAGATCAGAACAGTAATACACTGGACTGACTTCAGATCAGAACAGTAATACACTGGACTGACTTCAGATCAGAACAGTAATACACTGGACTGACTTCAGATCAGAACAGTAATACACTGGACTGACTTCAGGTCAGAACAGTAATACACTGGACTGACTTCAGATCAGAACAGTAATACACTGCAGTGACTTCAGATCAGAACAGAGAGAGAGAGAGAGAGAGAGAGAGAGAGAGAGAGAGAGAGAGAGAGAGAGAGAGAGATAGGGGGGGGGAGAGGGAGATAGGATGGGAGTAATGGAATTTGACATTGTAACATTGAATAATGTATGTTAATGAGTGATGTCACTAACCTGTATATACTGGTATACTGTACCAGGACAGATATCACCTTATGCCATCATCCATCTGTGTTTATTCATTGGCCCTGAGTCAAAGTCAAACCTCAGATGCAGGTGTTCTGAGCCGTGGTCTAATATTACCATCAGACAGGGTTTTAGTAGAGAACAGGAGGAAGGCTACATCACTGTGTTGGCTGGCTGCACAGTAATAAACTGCACTGTGTTCAGGTCCTCTCAGACTCACTAGATGAAGATAAGCCTCTTTCCCACCATCTCCACTCACATTGAAGTGCTTTTCAAATGATTTCTCCATGGTTATTAACTTGTAATTTGCATAACCAATGAGTTTCATAGCAGTGTCTCCTGCTGACTGTTTGCACCATAGTATCATGTAGTAGTTAGGGATCGTATGGCTGCAGGTGAGTTGAACGTCTCCTCCAGGACCTTCTGTTAGTGCCACAGGCCTCTGATGAACCATGCTACTAAACAACTGCCCTGTGGACACAGCGAGGGAGGGAGAGAGAGGGGAGAGAAGGTGACAGAGACAGAGAGGAGAGAGGAGAGAAGGTGAGAAAGATGGAGCAAGAGAAAGGATATTTAATTCAGTTTGATGACATTCGTAGTATCGTTATGCTTCTCATCGTAAGTGATTTAATACCTGTCACCCAGAGTGGTAGAGCTGCCAGGTGAATCAGAACTCTGAACATCATGATGAAGAAAAAGATAATGATGAAGATGATGAATATGCTGAGGAAGACGATGATGATGTGATATGAGTGTCTCCTGGATGAAGCTCTGAGGTGAAAGGAGATTGGCTGTTGTAGTAGCATGTTTCCTTCAGGGTGGTGGATAGTGACAGTGTTAGAGGGAGTGTCAGGAAGCCTGTACTGTAAAGCTTGCTCATAGGACCTCACTGTGAACATGACTGATTACATGATCATGACAATGAACCCATCAGACATTAGAAGAACTAGAGTTAGAGGTCCCCCTACAGTATGTGATGAGACCGTCAGACATTAGAAGAACTAGAGTTAGAGGTCCCCCTACAGTATGTGATGAGACCATCAGACATTAGAAGAACTAGAGTTAGATGTCCCCCTACAGTATGTGATGAGACCATCAGACATTAGAAGAACTAGAGTTAGAGGTCCCCCGACAGGCCAATGCCTATTTCAGACAGTTTTTGAATGAGTAGGGAATGGTCAATGGTGTTGAATGCATTGGAAAAGTCTATTAATATTGCAGCACAATTATTTTGATCAAGCATAACAGCTGAAACAGCGTTGCCAAAGATATTAGAGAAAGAAGATAGGAATCCCACTAGTGTAGCACGGTGGATCTGCGCCGATTCCAGCCGAGAGTCAGACTCGGTCGACGTCAAGTGGACCGAGTTTGGGCTGCCTTCAGCTCTATTTTTTATGGCCAGAATGCTGAATTGAGGATGAGCTCGGGACAATTCCGTTGAGTTTTCTGGCCCAAATGTATTACTTGGGTCTCGGGCATGACTCATGACTTCCGCTTTTCTTCCATGTTCCTGGATTGGTGTTAGTCATTTGTGTTAGGGATTGTGATCCTTGCATGGATTTATTTGCTGATTATTTTTTTTATTTTAAATTACGTTATTTTACTCAGTTCTGTGTCCTGCTCCTGACTCCATTCTCACCTCTGCACAACTGACACCTGACACAGGCAGATTCCGGGGAGAGATATCTGGCCCAAATGTATTACTTGGGGCTCGGGCAGATTCCAGGGAGAGATATCTGGCCCAAATGTATTACTTGGGTCTACGGCAGATTCCAGGGAGAGATATCTGGCCCAAATGTATTACTTGGGGCTCGGGCAGATTCCAGGGAGAGATATCTGGCCCAAATGTATTACTTGGGTCTACGGCAGATTCCGGGGAGAGATATCTGGCCCAAATGTATTACTTGGGTCTACGGCAGATTCCGGGGAGAGATATCTGGCCCAAATGTATTACTTGGGTCTACGGCAGATTCCGGGGAGAGATATCTGGCCCAAATGTATTACTTCAAGCTTCGTAGTCAAAAACACTGCATTGCAGTGCAAATTGTGTTGCTACAGATGCTGGTTCAAGACCAGTGCTGGCCGCCACCAGGACACCCATGAAGCGATGCACAATTGGAGTCGTCCGAGTAAGGAAGGGAAGGGTTTGGTTGGCCAGGATGTCCTTGTCCCATCACTCTTTAGCAACTTCTGTGGCTGCACACTGACACTGCTGATACCACAGTATGGTGTTGTAGCTGGGAGAGTGTGTTCCACCTGCTGATACCACAGTATGGTGTTGTAGCTGGGGAGAGTGTGTTCCACCTGCTGATACCACAGTATGGTGTTGTAGCTAGGAGAGTGTGTTCCACCTGCTGATACCACAGTATGGTGTTGTAGCTGGGGAGAGTGTGTTCCACCTGCTGATACCACAGTATGGTGTTGTAGCTGGGGAGAGTGTGTTCCACCTGCTGATACCACAGTATGGTGTTGTAGCTGGGAGAGTGTGTTCCACCTGCTGATACCACAGTATGGTGTTGTAGCTGGGGAGAGTGTGTTCCACCTGCTGATACCACAGTATGGTGTTGTAGCTGGGGAGAGTGTGTTCCACCTGCTGATACCACAGTATGGTGTTCTAGCTAGGAGAGTGTGTTCCACCTGCTGATACCACAGTATGGTGTTGTAGCTGGGAGAGTGTGTTCCATCTGCTGATACCACAGTATGGTGTTGTAGCTGGGGAGAGTGTGTTCCACCTGCTGATACCACAGTATGGTGTTGTAGCTGGGAGAGTGTGTTCCACCTGCTGATACCACAGTATGGTGTTGTAGCTGGGGAGAGTGTGTTCCACCTGCTGATACCACAGTATTGTGTTGTAGCTGGGAGAGTGTGTTCCACCTGCTGATACCACAGTATGGTGTTGTAGCTGGGAGAGTGTGTTCCACCTGCTGATACCACAGTATGGTGTTGTAGCTGGGAGAGTGTGTTCCACCTGCTGATACCACAGTATGGTGTTGTAGCTGGGGAGAGTGTGTTCCACCTGCTGATACCACAGTATGGTGTTGTAGCTGGGGAGAGTGTGTTCCACCTGCTGATATCACAGTATGGTGTTGTAGCTGGGAGAGTGTGTTCCATCTGCTGATACCACAGTATGGTGTTGTAGCTAGGAGAGTGTGTTCCACCTGCTGATACCACAGTATGGTGTTGTAGCTGGGGAGAGTGTGTTCCACCTGCTGATACCACAGTATGGTGTTGTAGCTGGGGAGAGTGTGTTCCACCTGCTGATATCACAGTATGGTGTTGTAGCTGGGGAGAGTGTGTTCCACCTGCTGATACCACAGTATGGTGTTATAGCTGGGAGAGTGTGTTCCACCTGCTGATACCACAGTATGGTGTTGTAGCTGGGGAGAGTGTGTTCCACCTGCTGATACCACAGTATGGTGTTGTAGCTGGGGAGAGTGTGTTCCACCTGCTGATACCACAGTATGGTGTTGTAGCTGGGAGAGTGTGTTCCACCTGCTGATACCACAGTATGGTGTTGTAGCTGGGAGAGTGTGTTCCACCTGCTGATACCACAGTATGGTGTTGTAGCTGGGGAGAGTGTGTTCCACCTGCTGATACCACAGTATGGTGTTGTAGCTGGGAGAGTGTGTTCCACCTGCTGATACCACAGTATGGTGTTGTAGCTGGGAGAGTGTGTTCCACCTGCTGATACCACAGTATGGTGTTGTAGCTGGGAGAGTGTGTTCCACCTGCTGATATCACAGTATGGTGTTGTAGCTGGGAGAGTGTGTTCCACCTGCTGATATCACAGTATGGTGTTGTAGCTGGGGAGAGTGTGTTCCACCTGCTGATATCACAGTATGGTGTTGTAGCTGGGGAGAGTGTGTTCCACCTGCTGATATCACAGTATGGTGTTGTAGCTGGGAGAGTGTGTTCCACCTGCTGATATCACAGTATGGTGTTGTAGCTGGGAGAGTGTGTTCCACCTGCTGATATCACAGTATGGTGTTGTAGCTGGGAGAGTGTGTTCCACCTGCTGATATCACAGTATGGTGTTGTAGCTGGGGAGAGTGTGTTCCACCTGCTGATACCACAGTATGGTGTTGTAGCTGGGAGAGTGTGTTCCACCTGCTGATACCACAGTATGGTGTTGTAGCTGGGAGAGTGTGTTCCACCTGCTGATACCACAGTATGGTGTTGTAGCTGGGAGAGTGTGTTCCACCTGCTGATACCACAGTATTGTGTTGTAGCTAGGAGAGTGTGTTCCACCTGCTGATACCACAGTATGGTGTTGTAGCTGGGGAGAGTGTGTTCCACCTGCTGATACCACAGTATGGTGTTGTAGCTGGGGAGAGTGTGTTCCACCTGCTGATACCACAGTATGGTGTTGTAGCTAGGAGAGTGTGTTCCACCTGCTGATACCACAGTATGGTGTTGTAGCTGGGGAGAGTGTGTTCCACCTGCTGATACCACAGTATGGTGTTGTAGCTGGGAGAGTGTGTGAACAGGACAGCAGTTTCTCCAGAACTCTGAAATACTGAAGATGGAGACTGAAGAACGCTGGAACAGAGCAGTTCACCTGTTACAGAAGAGGAGATAGAGACCTGTTTGTTATAACTACTGTAGTCATTCAGGAAATATATGGAATTATAGATTATTTTAGACAGTATCTAATCTGTGATCAAGAATAATCAAGAGATTCACAATCAAAGGTGTGAAACAGTGAAAGATTGTTAGTTCAACACTGAGTCCAGATGAACATTCAAAAGGACATGGATCTTCAACTCTCAGACTCCTTACTACACACCATAGTTTACTGTGGTACTGTCTGGTGAGTCCACATGGATTAGTTGAGCTGTAACTCCACCTACAGGAAAGACATGATATCATACCATACTGTATCATGGTCTCCTGTATATCAGAGGGAACCTCCCCTTTCTGTTAGACCAGCTGGTGAGTGTTTTGGCATTGAATCAGAGTCAGATACAGTGTGGTGTTAATACAGGTGTGATTAGTCTACAGTACACCAGGGAGGAGGTTTTTGTAGAGCAGAGAGGGAGATCTGATGCACTGTGTAAACTAGCAGCACAGTAATACACAGCACTGCTATTTGGAGTTAGTTGTTTGATGGTTAAGGTGCTGGTACCACCTGCATTAGCATCTCCTTCTATATCAAATCCAGACTCAGGATATCCAGATGTCCCTATCATGTATCCTAATAGCACTAATTCTCTGTTGTTGGATTGCTTGTACCAGAGGATACGATTATAGCCTGATATACTATGTGAACACTCCATCTTAGCCGACTTTCCCTGTTTCTTGTACAGGGATGCAGCACTCTGGTGAACCTGGTTACTGAGAGAAGAACCTGGAGAGAGAGACAGAGAGAAAGAGAGAGAAAGGCAGAGAGAGAGAGACAGAGAGAGAGAGAGAGAGACAGAGAGGCAGAGAGAGACAGAGAGAGACAGAGAGAGAGAGAGAGAGATAGTGAGGTGAAACAACAGATAAAGAAACAAATTCACTTGAAACATTAAAACCAATCAAATGAGGATATTAGTAGTTGATGTAATCAATGATCTGAATACCTGCAGCCCAGGCTGTGTAACCCATGGTGATGGAGATAAGAATTCTGATCATGTTGACTCACTGTTAAGGAGACAGAAAGAATGAGACAGACAAACCACTCCACATGAATTAGAGGAGGCTTCTCATCAACTCATCTCAGTGATCTTATAGAGGGATGCTGCCTCCTTCTGAGAACATCGAAACCATCAGAGACCTGAGATGAACCCTGCAGGAGGAGTCTATGTGGGACAGGAAGCAGGGTTTAGTAGAGCAGAGAGGGAGATCTGATGCACTGATATCTGGAGGTAGTTGATTGATGGTTAAATGAAATATTCACCCATTTTGAATTTTATTTGAGTTTTGTGCTTCTCAGAGTAATATTCTATTGACTCCTTGGGTCATTTCTTGTTTTAATGTGTATCTGAGTTGTTGGCATTCAAGCAGGCAGACATTGGTCAGGTGTGACGTAGTACTGTGATAAAGTGATAAAGAGTGGCCCACCTCCCAGCCCGCTCAGTGATCACTTGGCTACACAGCTGATGCCTCCCAGACTCTTCCCCAACACTGCATGAACTACATTAGTCTACCGGATCCTTGCAGTAAGCTCTGGACCTTTGCATCGGATCATCGCTGCTAGCTAGCTGCTACCGAGAGGCTATAGTGGCTAACGCCCCTGTCCTGAAGCTAGCACCAGTTAGATGTTAGCCAGGCGTATCTCACGGCTAGCAAACGAAATTACGACAACTACAATACTTCTTTTGCCAACTGGCCTGGACCCTTTGCCGACACGAAGCCCCGCCGTTCCACCACAACTGGTCTGCCGACGTAACTCCATCCGCTGTTCACCCAACCGGCCTTTACCAGACGTCAGAGCAGGTGCTTCTACTAGCCCCAGGCTGCTAACTTTAAACGCTGTGTCTCCAGCTTGCTAGGTAGTAGACGTTGGAGCAGGTGCTTCTACTAGCCCCATACTGCTAACTTTCAACGCTGTGTCACCAGCTCGCTAGGTAGTAGACGTGGGAGCAGGTGCTTCTACTTGCCCCGGCCTGTTAACTTTAAACGCTGTGTCCCCAGCTTGTTAGGTAGTAACAACTACCCAGCAGCTTCCCTGTTCCATCTATTGTTGTACACTGGACCCTATGATCACTTGGCTACATAGCTGATGGCTGCTGGACTGTTCATTAATCTGCCTCTAACCCTATTACAGGGGCTGAGTCACTGGCTTACTGGTGCTCTTTCATGCCGTCCCTAGGAGGGGTGCGTTATTTGAGTGGGTTGACTGATGTGATCTTCCTGTCTGGGTTGGCGCCCCTCCCTTGGGTTGTGTCGTGGCGGAGATCTTTGTGGGCTATACTCGGCCTCGTCTCAGGATGGTAAGTTGGTGGTTGAAGATATCCCTCTCGTGGTGTGGGGGCTGTGCTTTGGCAAAGTGGGTGGGGTTATATCCTTCCTGTTTGGCCCTGTCCGGGGGTGTCATCAGATGGGGCCACATTGTCTCCTGACCCCTCCTGTCTCAGCCTCCAGTATTTATGCTGCAGTAGCTTATGTGTCGGGGGCTAGGGTCAGTTTGTTATATCTGGAGTACTTCTCCTGTCCTATCCGGTGTCCTTTGTGAATTTCAGTATGCTCTCTCTAATTCTCTCTTTCTCTCTTTATTTCTCTCTCTCGGAGGACCTGAGCCCTAGGACCATGCCTCAGGACTACCTGGCATGAGGACTCCTTGCTGTCCCCAGTCCGCCTGGCCGTGCTGCTGCTCCAGTTTCAACTGTTCTGCCTGTGATTATTATTATTTGACCATGCTGGTCATTTATGAACATTTGAACATCTTGGCCATGTTATGTTATAATCTCCACCCGGCACCGCTGGACTGACTTCAGATCAGAACAGTAATACACTGGACTGACTTCAGATCAGAACAGTAATACACTGGACTGACTTCAGATCAGAACAGTGAGAGAGAGAGAGAGAGAGAGAGAGAGAGAGAGGGGGGGGGAGGGGGGGAGAGATAGAAATGGAGTAATTGAATTTGACATTGTAACATTGAATAATGTATGTTAATGAGTGATGCCACTAACCTGTATATACTGGTATACTGTACCAGGACAGATATCACCTTATGCCATCATCCATCTGTGTTTATTCATTGGCCCTGAGTCAAAGTCAAACCTCAGATGCAGGTGTTCTGAGCCGTGGTCTAATATTACCACCAGACAGGGTTTTAGTAGAGAACAGGAGGAAGGCTACATCACTGTGTTGGCTGGCTGCACAGTAATAAACTGCACTGTGTTCAGGTCCTCTCAGACTCACTAGATGAAGATAAGCCTCTTTCCCACCATCTCCACTCACATTGAAGTGCTTTTCAAATGATTTCTCCATGGTTATTGACTTGGTATATGCATAACCAATGAGTTTCATAGCAGTGTCTCCTGCTGACTGTTTGTACCATAGTATCATGTAGTAGTTAGGGATCGTATGGCTGCAGGTGAGTTGAACTTCTCCTCCAGGACCTTCTGTTAGTGCCACAGGCCTCTGATGAACCATGCTACTAAACAACTGCCCTGTGGACAGAGAGAGAAAGGAGAGGAGAGAGAGAGGAGATGGAGAGAGAGGGAGAGAGAGAAGAGGGGAGAGGAGAGAGAGACAGGAGAGAGGTAGAGGATATTTTATTCAGTTTGATGACATTCGTAGTATCGTTATGCTTCTCATCGTAAGTGATTTAATACCTGTCACCCAGAGTGGTAGAGCTGCCAGGTGAATCAGAACTCTGAACATCATGATGAAGAAAAAGATAATGATGAAGATGATGAATATGCTGAGGAAGACGATGATGATGTGATATGAGTGTCTCCTGGATGAAGCTCTGAGGTGAAAGGAGATTGGCTGTTGTAGTAGCATGTTTCCTTCAGAGTGGTGGATAGTGACAGTGTTAGAGGGAGTGTCAGGAAGCCTGTACTGTAAAGCTTGTTCATAGGACCTCACTGTGAACATGACTGATTACATGATCATGACAATGAACCCATCAGACATTAGAAGAACTAGAGTTAGAGGTCCCCCTACAGTATGTGATGAGACCATCAGACCGTTGAACAACTAGAGTTAGAGGTCCCCCTACAGTATGTGATGAGACCATCAGACATTAGAAGAACTAGAGTTAGAGGTCCCCTACAGTATGTGATTAGACCATCAGACATTAGAAGAACTAGAGTTAGAGGTCCCCCTATAGTATGTGATGAGACCATCAGATATTAGAAGAACTAGAGTTAGAGGTCCCCCTACAGTATTTGATGAGACCATCTCTTTACATGTTATATTACATCCTATTGAAATACTGGGGTTTTTGTGCAGCTGTACTTGTTGTCTGTATCACTGTGTTGACTCACAGCACAGAAGTACATTCCACTGTCTCCTGTCTCCAACTTCTTCACTGTGAAAGATCCACTCTCAGCTACAGCCTTTCTGGCTGAGAATTTGTCTTCACTGAATTCCCCTGAATAGTCAGGTTGAGAACTGGGAGTAATGAAGACTACCTGCTTCATTCCCTCTCCTGGAAGCTGTCTGTACCAGTACATCTGGTAGTAGCTAGAATCCTTAGTGTGACTGCAGTTCATCTGAGCATCACTGTCTTTCATTCCCCAGAGTATGGTGGGTGTCTGAGTGACTTCACTCCCCTCAACAAGACCTGTAAGGACACAGTGAGAATGAAATCAATAGAGTTAGGTACAGTTAGACCTGAATACATCAAGACTCAGGTGTAGTGAACATATGCTAGGAAACATCAATGTCTATAACTAGAGAAGTCCTTCATTGTAAATAAGAATGTTGTTCTTAACTTTCCTGGTTAAATAATTGAAACATTATGAAACTCTACCTGCAACACAGAGCAGTGAGACAGTAACAGAGAAGAGAAATGTGAACATGTTTGATCATGTTATATGTGAGAGTGCTGGAAAGAGTCTGGTATCAATGTATATAAAACAAGAGGAGTGTCACATAGATGAATTGATGACAATCAGTAGACCACGGCAGGTTCCACCATATTCAACATGTCAGTGAAGTGGGAGGGACTGATGATCTGAATACATCATGCTAATTAGTGGTTCAGACTGTAGAGACATTCACATGATTAAAGTTAGAGGTCCCCCTACAGTCCATGATGAGACCATCAGCTCTTTACAGATTATATTCTGTCCTATAGAGCTCGGCAGCTTGTAGTCCTAAAACACGGAAATGAGTCAGCATTTTCTACCTCTTGTTCGTTGACCATTGCTATGGTTTAAATGAAGGGGGGGAAATGGGGTTTTGGGATATAAGGTCTGAAGTTAAAACAGGCTTTGGAGATCTTACACGTTTTGTTCTGTACAATCATTTAAGGCTCGGACCTTTTTTTATTTTTCGCCTGAATCTGCCTGTAGCTCAGGACCTGAAGTAAGAATATACACATTCTTGAAAAGAAACACTTTGAAGTTTGTGGAACTATGAAATTAGTGTATGAGAATACATTCATTAACACATTATATTATTAATTAACATATCTGGTAAAAGATGATACAATAAAAAACTTTGCATTTTCAAAAAAACATTTTGTTCCATCTTTGAAACTTTCTGATAGGAGTCTATGTGTATTTTACATTTTGGCCACCAGATGGAAGCAATTTTCAGACTGATCCAGTGAAGAATTACATTACAGCACAATATTTTGGATAAAGTGTGCCAGGAGTTTGCCCAAATGTGCCATTTTTGGTCAATTTATTCATTTTCAACTACACAACTATAGAGAACATACACTCCCAGAAATGTAATACATGATAGATCATTAGCTTTTAAACTAAACAATTATATGGTAATAACAAATGTAAGTTTACAGACTCTCAGAAATGTCGTACATGATGGATCATTAGCTAACATTACACTAACATTCACTCATCTAGATGGCCGGACGGGTGGGTTTGGAGCCAGAGACAGCAGTGGGGTCAAACTGTCGTACATAAAAATGGATTTTATCAAACAAAACTATTCTATATTTTATCTCTGGGACCCTCAGGATAAACAATCAGAGCTAGATTACTGAATGTAAGTACATTATTTAACTTCAGAGGTGAATGTATCAAACCAGTTGCCGTGATGAAAGGGTTTTGTTGTTGTGGACTCCCCTCAAACAATAGCATGGTATTTTTTCACTGTAATAACTAATGGTAAATTGGTCACAGCAATTAGATTAACAATAACTTAAGATTTCTGCCAATATTATACATGTCTATGTCCCGGAAAGTTGGATGTTGTATACAACGTCATTCTAGTCACATTAGAGCACGATAGCAACAACCGTGTTATGTTTGGGGCAAATCCGATAATACACATTACTGAGTACAACTCTCCATATTTCCAAGCATAGTGGTGGCTGCATCTTGTTATGGGTCTGCTTGTAATCATTAAGGACTGGGGAGTTTTTCAGGATAAAAATAAACAGTATGGAGCTAAACACTCGCAAAATCTTAGAGTAAAATCTGGTTCAGTCTGCTTTTCACCAGACACTGGGAGCTGAAACGTACCTTTCAACAGTACAGTAACCTAAAACACAAGACCAAATCTACACTGGAGTTGCTCTTACCAAGAGTACAGATAATGTTCCTGAGAAGCCAAGTTACAGTTTTGACATAAATCTGCAAAAAGCTTGATTCTGCACTTAGTTTGACCAGTTTAGTCGACATATAATATGTAATTTTGAAGTTTTGATGCGCAATTTTCGTGATCAGAAGTCCTTTTTGGGGTAATGCACCTGAAGATGTTAACATTTGCTAATACATAGACACACCAACAGCAACCAAACGTTATATTAGGTAAGTATAACTCATTCCACGACATTCTTGTCGAAGACCATCAAAGGTAAGGGAATATTTATGTTATAAAATTGTATTTTTGTCGACTCCAACATAGCAGAGAAATAATGCTAATGCCTGAGTGCCGTCTCAGATTATTGAATAGTGAACGAATTCTGTAACGTTAAAAATAAATGTAACACAGCGTTTGCATTAAGAAGAAGTGTATCTTTGTAAATATATGTAGAACATGTATATTTAGTCAAAGTTTATGATGTTTATTGCTGTTATCTGGCGTTAGATGCTGGAGATATTTATAATTTCTCCGGTCATTTCTGCTGCATTTTTTGAACATGGCTCAATGTAAATGGAGATTTATGGATATAAATTGCATATTATTGAAAAAAACATAAATGTACTGTGTAACTTGTGCTATCACTGTCATCTGATGAAGATTTTCAAAAGGATAGTGAATTATTTTTCTTTTAATCCTGCGTTTGTGATTGTGCTATTTTGCATAGCCATGTGGCTACATATTGTATGTTTCCCTAGTGGTGGTTTAACATAAATATGTGCTATGTTTTCGCTGTAAAACATTTTAAAATTCTGACATGCTGGGTAGATGAACAAGGTGTTTATCTTTCATTTAAGCTATTGGACTTGTTAATGTGTGGAGGTTAAATATTTTTAAGAATATTTTTGCTTTCCCTGCGCCACCGTTTGGGCTGAAGGGGGGGGAGGGGTTCCTAGTTGGGAACCCATAGCCCCTTGTGGTTAATAGAAAATAACTCAAGTAAAAGTCACCCAGTAATACTCTACTTGAGTAAAAGTCTAAAAGCATTTGGTTTGGGTAGCCTAGTGGTTAGAGCGTTGGACTAGTAACCGAAAGGTTGCAAGTTCAAATCCCTGAGCTGACAAGGTACAAATCTGTCGTTCTGCCCCTGAACAGGCAGTTAACCCACTGTTCCTAGGCCGTCATTGAAAATAAGAATTTGTTCTTAACTGACTTGCCTAGTTAAATAAAGGTAAAATAAAATTAAAATAAATAAAAAAGTATCAAAAGTAAAAAGTATAAACAATTTCAAATTTCTTAACATTTAGGGCACCAGAACACATAGGTAGGGCCTGGTCGCATCTGGTGTGGGTGGACTAAATAAACATGGGTGTCCTGGTCGCGTCTGGACTAAATCAACATGGGTGTCTCGCTATACACCAAGTCACTTGGCTCTGTCATAACCTCACATGGTCTCTCCTATCATTGCTATGCAGACGACACACAATTAATCTTCTCCTTTCCCCCTTCTGATGACCAGGTGGCGAATCGCATCTCTGCATGTCTGGCAGACATATCAGTGTGGATGACGGATCACCACCTCAAGCTGAACCTCGGCAAGACGGAGCTGCTCTTCCTCCCGGGGAAGGACTGCCCGTTCCATGATCTCGCCATCACGGTTGACAACTCCATTGTGTCCTCCTCCCAGAGCGCTAAGAACCTTGGCGTGATCCTGGACAACACCCTGTCGTTCTCAACTAACATCAAGGCGGTGGCCCGTTCCTGTAGGTTCATGCTCTACAACATCCGCAGAGTACGACCCTGCCTCACACAGGAAGCGGCGCAGGTCCTAATCCAGGCACTTGTCATCTCCCGTCTGGATTACTGCAACTCGCTGTTGGCTGGGCTCCCTGCCTGTGCCATCAAACCCCTACAACTCATCCAGAACGCCGCAGCCCGTCTGGTGTTCAACCTTCCCAAGTTCTCTCACGTCACCCCGCTCCTCCGCTCTCTCCACTGGCTTCCAGTTGAAGCTCGCATCCGCTACAAGACCATGGTGCTTGCCTACGGAGCTGTGAGGGGAACGGCACCGCAGTACCTCCAGGCTCTGATCAGGCCCTACACCCAAACAAGGGCACTGCGTTCATCCACCTCTGGCCTGCTCGCCTCCCTACCACTGAGGAAGTACAGTTCCCGCTCAGCCCAGTCAAAACTGTTCGCTGCTCTGGCCCCCCAATGGTGGAACAAACTCCCTCACGACGCCAGGACAGCGGAGTCAATCACCACCTTCCGGAGACACCTGAAACCCCACCTCTTCAAGGAATACCTAGGATAGGATAAAGTAATCCTTCTCACCCCCCTTAAATGATTTAGATGCACTATTGTAAAGTGGCTGTTCCACTGGATGTCAGAAGGTGAATTCACCAATTTGTAAGTCGCTCTGGATAAGAGCGTCTGCTAAATGACTTAAATGTTATGTATGTTAAATGTGTCCTGGTCGCGTCTGGTGTGGGTGGACTAAATAAACATGGGTGTCCTGGTCGCGTCTGGACTAAATCAACATGGGTGTCCTGGTCGCGTCTGGTGTGGGTGGACTAAATCAACAACCGTTTGAGCTGAACGGGGGGGGGGGGGTGTTGTTCCCAGTTGGGAACCTGCTCATCAGGTTTTAACAACCAATTTGACAGAGCTTGAAGATTTTTGAAAATGATCATGGGAATACATTCTATGGCATACGTAACCATATCATCTGCATACAGATTAATATGAAGGGATTTAATACAAAGACCAATATTATTAATATGAAGAGTAAAGAGAAATGGTCCCAATACTGAGCCCTGTGGTACACCTAATATTGAGGAAACAAGACTCAACACCATCAGAATGCACACATTGTGTCCTGTCTGTCAGATAGCTCTTAAACCATTTGCAAGACTTATTGTCCAGACCCATTTCAGACAGTTTTTGAATGAGTAGGGAATTGTCGATGGTGTAGAATGCCTTGGAAAGGTCTAGAAATATGGCACTACAATGATTTTTATGATCTAGGCAATATATAACACATTATCTAAAACAAGCATAACAGCTGAAACAGTGTTTCAAGATATTAGAGAAAGGAGATAGGAATCTAATTGGTGTACAACACGCCCCAACCAGCAGACTATCAACCAATCATGTTCATGTTGTCATGCTGCGTCACGCGGTTGCTAAACTAATCGTCACGCAATCCCTTCTAAAAGTCAGGATATGAGTCGACAAACTGTCCTATTTTCCTCGAAATTATGTAATGTCACGATTCCAAAGCTATTCAATATTAGAGATATCAAGTATATTATCATCTGTAATGTTGAATTTCTTGTTGATGAAATTCATGCTTATGTATACCCCATAATGTTCGATATCCCAGCAAGCACAGTGGATCTGGGCCGATTCTGCCTGAGAGTTAAACTCGGCCGACGTCATGTGGCCTGAGTCTGGGCCGCCTTCGACAGTATTACTTATGGCTAGGATGCGGGGATTGAGCTCGGGACGATTCCGGTGAGAGTTATCTGGCCCAAATGTATTACTTGGGGCTCGGGACGATTCCGGTGAGAGTTATCTGGCCCAAATGTATTACTTGGTTCTTGGGCTGATTGTGGCTTCACTCTGGCAGATGATTAAAAACGGGCTGCTTTATATCATTAATATTAATTATGATATTAATATTTCATTATTTACTTTTCCATATTTTCAAATTGTTTCTGTGATCAAAAAATATAGTTAACATTGAAATGAAATTCTTTAAGAGGCCTGTGCAGTATTTTATAATTTTGATACTTTGTGGATGGAGCCTCCTGAGTGGTGCAGTGGTCTAAGGCATCGCCAGAGCAAACTGTGTTGCTAAAGATGCTGAATCGAGACCCGTGCCGGCCGCGACTAGGAGACCAATGAGGCGACGGACAATTGTCCCAGCGTTGTCCGAATTAGAGGAGGGTTTGGCTGGATGCCCTTGTCCCATCACGCTGTAGTGACTCCAGGAGCATGCATGCTGACACAGTCACCAGGTTTATGGGGATTCCTCTGACAAATGTTTTTTTTCTGTGGATATTTATAATTAGTACGTATAAAATTCATATTTAAAATGACTAAATCAGCTCATTTTGTATACATATAATTACATTTGCATCGGTTTGCTTCTGGCTGAATTCCGGTAGACGAATACGGCCCGGTGTACTAATGGGCTGATTCCTTACTGCTAGCTGGGATATCAGAGCAGCTTCAGTCTCTATTATACCCCATCGTGGTAGATATATCAGAGCTGCTTCAGTCTCTAGGTTTACCCCATCATGGTAGATATATCAGAGCTGCTTCAGTCTCTATTATACCCCATCATGGTAGATATATCAGAGCTGCTTCAGTCTCTAGGTTTACCCCATCATGGTAGATATATCAGAGCAGCTTCACTCTCTATTATACCCCATCATGGTAGATATATCAGAGCAGCTTCAGTCTCTATTATACCCCATCATGGTAGATATATCAGAGCAGATTCAGTCTCTATTATACCCCATCATGGTAGATATATCAGAGCAGCTTCAGTCTCTATTATACCCCATCATGGTAGATATATCAGAGCTGCTTCAGTCTCTAGGTCTACCCCATCATGGTAGATATATCAGAGCAGCTTCACTCTCTATTATACCCCATCATGGTAGATATATCAGAGCAGCTTCAGTCTCTATTATACCCCATCATGGTAGATATATCAGAGCAGCTTCAGTCTCAAGGTTTACCCCATCATGGTAGATATATCAGAGCAGCTTCAGTCTCAAGGTTTACCCCATCATGGTAGATATATCAGAGCAGCTTCAGTCTCAAGGTTTACCCCATCATGGTAGATATATCAGAGCAGCTTCAGTCTCTATTATACCCCATCATGGTAGATATATCAGAGCTGCTTCAGTCTCAAGGTTTACCCCATCATGGTAGATATATCAGAGCTGCTTCAGTCTCAAGGTTTACCCCATCATGGTAGATATATCAGAGCTGCTTCAGTCTCAAGGTTTACCCCATCATGGTAGATATATCAGAGCTGCTTCAGTCTCAAGGTTTACCCCATCATGGTAGATATATCAGAGCTGCTTCAGTCTCAAGGTTTACCCCATCATGGTAGATATATCAGAGCAGCTTCAGACTCTAGGTTTTCCCCATCATGGTAGATATATCAGAGGTGCTTCAGTCTCTAGGTTTACCCCATCATGGTAGATATATCAGAGCAGCATCAGTCTCTAGGTTAACCCCATCATGGTAGATATTTCAGAGCTGCTTCAGTCTCTAGGTTTACACCACCATTGTAGATATATCAGAGCAGCATCCGTCTCTAGGTTTACACCACCATTGTAGATATATCAGAGCAGCATCCGTCTCTAGGTTTACACCACCATTGTAGATATATCAGAGCAGCATCAGTCTCTAGGTTTACACCACCATTGTAGATATATCAGAGCAGCATCCGTCTCTAGGTTTACACCATCATGGTAGATATATCAGAGCAGCATCCGTCTCTAGGTTTACACCATCATGGTAGATATATCAGAGCAGCATCCGTCTCTAGGTTTACCCCATCATGGTAGATATATCAGAGGTGCTTCAGTCTCTAGGTTTTCCCCATCATGGTAGATATATCAGAGGTGCTTCAGTCTCTAGGTTTACACCACCATTGTAGATACATCAGAGCAGCATCCGTCTCTAGGTTTACACCACCATGGTAGATATATCAGAGCTGCTTCAGTCTCTAGGTTTACCCCACCATTGTAGATATATCAGAGCTGCTTCAGTCTCTAGGTTTACCCCATCATGGTAGATATATCAGAGCTGCTTCAGTCTCTAGGTTTACCCCACCATTGTAGATATATCAGAGCTGCTTCAGTCTCTAGGTTTACCCCACCATTGTAGATATATCAGAGCTGCTTCAGTCTCTAGGTTTACCCCATCATGGTAGATATATCAGAGCAGCATCAGTCTCTAGGTTTACCCCATCATGGTAGATATATCAGAGCAGCATCCGTCTCTAGGTTTACACCATCATGGTAGATATATCAGACCAGCATCCGTCTCTAGGTTTACCCCATCATGGTAGATATATCAGAGCAGCTTCAGTCTCTAGGCTTCATCAGGATACCCTACATTTTTGCATCTGAGCTCCTAGAGTGTGCGGCTCTCTTTTATTTTCAGTCTCTAGGTTTACAGGACAGCAGTTTCTCCAGAACTCTGAAAAACTGGAGACTGAAGAACGCTGGAACAGAGCAGTTCACCTGTTAGAGAAGAGGAGAGAGAGACCTGTTTGTTATAACTACTGTAGTCATTCAGGAAATGTATGGAATTATAGATTATTTTAGATTGTATCTAACCTGTGATCAAGAATATTCAAGAGATTCACATTCAAAGGTGGAAAATATCCAACAGTGAAAGATTGTTAGTTCAACACTGAGTCCAGATGAACATTCAAAAGGACATGGATCTTCAACTCTCAGACTCCTTACTACACACCATAGTTTACTGTGGTACTGTGTCTGGTGAGTCCACATGGATTAGTTGAGCTGTAACTCCACCTACAGGAAAGACATGATATCATACCATACTGTATCATGGTCTCCTGTATATCAGAGGGAACCTCCCCTTTCTGTTAGACCAGCTGGTGAGTGTTTTGGCATTGAATCAGAGTCAGATACAGTGTGATGTTAATACAGGTGTGATTAGTCTACAGTACACCAGGGAGGAGGTTTTTGTAGAGCAGAGAGGGAGATCTGAAGCACTGTGTAAACTAGCAGCACAGTAATACACAGCACTGCTATTTGGAGTTAGTTGTTTGATGGTTAAGGTGCTGGTACCACCTGCATTAGCATCTCCTTCTATATCATATCCAGCCTCAGGATACCCTGATTTCAAAAGAATGTATCCTAATAGCACTAATTCTCTGTGGTTGGATTGCTTGTACCAGAGGATGACATTATAGGTTGATATACTATGTGAACACTCCATCTTAGCCAACTCTCCCTGGTTCTTGTACAGGGCTGCAGGTGTTTGGTGAACCTGGTTACTGAGAGAAGAACCTGGAGAGAGAGACAGAGAGAGAGAAAGAGAGAGAGAGAGGTGAAACAACAGATAAAGAAACAAATTCACTTGAAACATGAAAACCAATCAAATGAGGATATTCGTAGTTGATGTAATCAATGATCTGAATACCTGCAGCCCAGGCTGTGTAACCCATGGTGATGGAGATAAGAATTCTGATCATGTTGACTCACTGTTAAGGAGACAGAAAGAATGAGACAGACAAACCACTCCACATGAATTAGAGGAGGCTTCTCATCAACTCATCTCAGTGATCTTATAGAGGGATGCTGCCTCCTTATGAGAACATCTAAAACATCAGAGACCTGAGATGATCCCTGCAGGAGGAGTCTATGTGGGACAGGAAGTAGGGTTTAGTAGAGCAGAGAGGGAGATCTGATGCACTGTTATCTGGAGGTAGTTGATTGATGGTTAAAGGAAATATTCACCCATTTTGATAGCTATATTATTTTATCTCTGAGTGAGGTCCTATCGATGCCATGGGTCATTTCATATTCACCCATTTTGGATGTTATTTTAGTTTTGTGCTTCTCTGAGTAATATTCTATTGACTCCTGGGTCATTTCATGTTTTAATGTGTATCTGAGTTGTTGGCATTCAAGCAGGCAGACATTGGTCTGGTGTGACGTAGTACTGTGATAAAGTGATAAAGAGTGGCCCACCTCCCGGCCCGCTCAGTGATCACTTGGCTACACAGCTGATACCTCCCGGACTCTTCCCCAACACTGCATGAACTACATTAGTCCACCGGATCCTTGCCGTAAGCTCTGGACCTTTGCATCGGATCATCGCTGCTTGCTAGCTGCTACCGAGAAGCTATAGTGGGTAACGCCCCTGTCCTGAAGCTAGCACCAGTTAGATGTTAGCCAGGCGTATCTCACGGCTAGCAAACGAAATTACGACAACTACAATACTTCTTTCGCCAACTGGCCTGGACCCTTTGCGACCACAACGAAGCCCCGCCGTTCCACCACAACTGGTCTGCCAACGTAACTCCATCCTCTGTTCCCCCAACCGGCCTTTACCAGACGTCAGAGCAGGTGCTTCTACTAGCCCCGGCCTGCTAACTTTAAACACGGTGTCTCCAGCTTGCTAGGTACTAGACATGGGAACAAGTGCTTCTACTAGCCCCAGACTGCTAACTTTAAACGCTGTGTCCCCAACCGGCCTTTACCAGACGTCGGAGCAGGTGCTTCTACTAGCCCCAGACTGCTAACTTTAAACACTGTGTCTCCAGCTTGCTAGGTAGTAGACGTGGGAGCAGGTGCTTCTACTAGCCCCGTGTGCCTCATCCCCCAAAAAATGCTTGGGGCTGCCTCTCGGGCTTCCTTGCTAGCCATGTTCCCTCATAACGCTACCGCTCTGCTTTAGCTGCTGCCTTAGCCTTCCTCTCTGCTTCTACATGCTCCCAGGGCAGGCGTTCCTTCCCGGCCAGGTTCTCCTCCCACGTCCAGGATCCCTTGGACATTAAAAATGTCCTCCCACGTCCATCCCTCCTCACCACGCTGCTTGGTCCATTTGTGGTGGGAAGTTCTGTCACGGCCGTTGAATGAAGAGGACCAAAGTGCAGCATGGTCAGCGTACATTTTCCTTTTATTAAAAATGTTGCCAACAAAATAACAAACAAAGAAACAACCATGAAGCCTACATGGCTAAAGTGCCACTAACAAAAGTCAACTTCCCACAAAGAAAGGAGGGAAAAAGGGCTACCTAAGTATGGTTCTGAATCAGAGAGAACGATAGACAGCTGTCCCTGATTGAGAACCATACCCGGCCAAAACGTAGAATACAAAATCATAGAAAAACAAACCATAGACTACCCACCCCAAATGACACCCTGACCAAACCAAATAGAGACATTAAAAGGCTCTCTAAGGTCAGGGAGTGACATAACAGGGATGAATGAACCAAGATATTTATTGTAACACAGGGAGATATGGAGTGCAGATCTGGGGAAGCTCGGATGAGTTGTAGGAAACCAGATGTGGAGACTGAGGTTGGAGTGAGCAGGCACAGCAGAGTAACAGGATTTTGAGTAATTATAAACAGGTCGACGCATGAACTGACTGAGCAGAGACTACAATCTGACAGAGTGAATGTGGCAGGACTGAGTATTTGTAGAGGTCTTGATTATGGAACAAGTTGCAGCTGGGAGGGATCTGCTCTGTTTCCAGCACACCTCTCTCTAACCACACAATCACACAGAGGGGGAGAGAGAGAGAGAGACCTGGGGGAGTAACTGCAGGTCAAGAAGACACCGGATGAACACAAGAGGGAATAGCAGGAGCAGATGTGACACTGATACTGACACTCTTCACATACACAGATATACATATACACACACACTAATTCACCCACGCTCAGTCACTCAATAGAGTATGAGGCCCTTGTATCTGATTATTTCTGTACAGAATAAGGGTGACACGCCATACTCTTTTTGTCCAGACAGAGTCAGATATATGGTCTACACATACAGAGACAGAGGGTCACCAGGCCCAGCCCCCCTAGGGCCCTCCCATACCACTGGCCCTTGTCAGACCCCCTAGGGCCCTCCCATACCACCGGCCCTGTGTCAGACCCCCTAGGGCCCTCACATACCGCCAGCCCTGTATTTGACCCCCTAGGGCCCTCACATACCACCATCCCTGGTCAGGCACCCATACATAAACCATCTAAACTAGCCACTTATAACAGTATCATTACCATCAGGTTGATATCTAATGGTTCATAACAAAGTGTTGTTGAAGTGGTTGAAGACAGGTGCAGGTGTATAGAGCTGTAGTCAGTATTATATGAGAGGATCAGAGAGGGTTTTTGTAGAGGAGAGAGGGTATAGTGAAACACTGTGCTTCACTAGCAGCACAGAAATACACTGCACTGTCTTCAGCTTCTGTCACTTTGGGAAAATGTAGATACGCCATTTTATTAGCTGCAGCATCTCCACTGACATCAAAACGGCCTTTAAAGGAATCTTCCACCTTTGGACTGGTGTTCCACACATACCCAATGAGTTTCAGAGCAGTGTTTTGGGCTGACTGTTGGTACCACAGTATCATGTCGTAACTTGAAACAGTGTGGCTGCAGGTGAGATTAACTTTGTCTTCAGGTCCTTTTAGTATTGCAGTAGGAGTCTGGTGAACTTTGTCTGTTTGTGACAGCCCTGTGGATGAAAACAGACCATATGAAATATACAGTATTACTCAGCATATTGACAGCAATATATTTCAGTAGTAAATCTATTTTTCATGAGGGATTTAGTACCTGTCACCCATAGTGGTAGAGTTGCTACATGTATGAAAAACTTGATCATGTTGATGGTTCTGGAGAGAAGAGTCACATGGACAAGGAGAAAGGGTTTTCAGATAGTCAGAGATGTCATGTCATCTAGTGGGAGTGTCAAATGTATGTCAGCATCCCAAATGGCACCCTATTCCCTTTCTAGTGCACTACTTTAGACCAGAGCCCATAGGGGGGAGAGGAGAATAAGTCAATAGAGAAGGGCAGCTGAACTGAGCTGCCGGAGGGGAAGGAAATGACATTACTTTGACGTCAGAACTTGTGTTGATATTCAAGCAGATCCCTTGTTCACCTACAGGGTTCCTGTTCAACTTAAAGGTGTATTGTGGAACATACCGGTATCTAAATCATTAAAGTATTTGTCTTTTTTAGTCTTTAGATTTGATCTGTGTCATAGGTTCTGCAGTCATCACATTAGAAATAGGATGTTATTTGAAGAAATACCTGAACCGTTTCTTCAAGACAACAACATCAACCACATTATTTGGTCTAGAGGTTTGATATCAACTTCCTCCATGTGCTCAGACATCTACAGCGGTGGACAGCAGGTGTGCTGGGTGTTGATGTACACTGCAGTTATGGACTAAAGGATCAGAAGGGGCTTTTGGAGAAGAGAGAAGGGGATCTACATCACTGTGTTGACTTAAGGTCAGAACAGTAATACACTGGACTGACTTCAGATCAGAACAGTAATACACTGGACTGACTTCAGATCAGAACAGTAATACACTGGACTGACTTCAGATCAGAACAGTAATACACTGGACTGACTTCAGATCAGAACAGTAATACACTGGACTGACTTCAGATCAGAACAGTAATACACTGGACTGACTTCAGATCAGAACAGTAATACACTGGACTGACTTCAGGTCAGAACAGTAATACACTGGACTGACTTCAGATCAGAACTGTAATACACTGGCCTGACTTCAGGTCAGAACAGTAATACACTGACTTCAGATCAGAACAGTAATACACTGGACTGACTTCAGATCAGAACAGTAATACACTGGACTGACTTCAGATCAGAACAGTAATACACTGGACTGACTTCAGATCAGAACAGTAATACACTGGACTGACTTCAGATCAGAACAGTAATACACTGGACTGACTTCAGATCAGGACAGTAATACACTGGACTGACTTCAGATCAGAACAGTAATACACTGGACTGACTTCAGAACAGAACAGTAATACACTGGACTGACTTCAGGTCAGAACAGTAATACACTGGACTGACTTCAGATCAGAACAGTAATACACTGGACTGACTTCAGATCAGAACAGTAATACACTGGACTGACTTCAGGTCAGAACAGTAATACACTGGACTGACTTCAGATCAGAACAGTGATACACTGGACTGACTTCAGATCAGAACAGTAATACACTGCACTGACTTCAGATCAGAACAGTGTAAGAGAGAGAGAGAGAGAGAGAGAGAGAGAGAGAGAGAGAGAGAGGGAGAGAGAATGGGAGTAATTGAATATGACATTGTAACATTGAATAATGTATGTTAATGAGTGATGCCACTAACCTGTATATACTGGTATACTGTACCAGGACAGATATCACCTTATGCCATCATCCATCTGTGTTTATTCATTGGCCCTGAGTCAAAGTCAAACCTCAGATGCAGGTGTTCTGAGCCGTGGTCTAATATTACCATCAGACAGGCTTTTAGTAGAGAACAGGAGGAAGGCTACATCACTGTGTTGGCTGGCTGCACAGTAATAAACTGCACTGTGTTCAGGTCCTCTCAGACTCACTAGATGAAGATAAGCCTCTTTCCCACCATCTCCACTCACATTGAAGTGCTTTTCAAATGATTTCTCCATGGTTATTGACTTGGTATATGCATAACCAATGAGTTTCATAGCAGTGTCTCCTGCTGACTGTTTGTACCATAGTATCACGTAGTAGTTAGGGATCGTATGGCTGCAGGTGAGTTGAACGTCTCCTCCAGGACCTTCTGTTAGTGCCACAGGCCTCTGATGAACCATGCTACTAAACAACTGCCCTGTGGACACAGTGAGGAAGGGAGAGAGAGGGGAGAGAAGGTGACAGATACAGAGACACAGAGAGAGAGGAGATAAGGTGAAGAAGAGAGAGAAGCATAGAGAGAGAAGATGGGAGAACAAAGGATATTTTATTCAGTTTGATGACATTTGTAGTATCGTTATGCTTCTCATCGTAAGTGATTTAATACCTGTCACCCGGAGTGGTAGTGCTGCCAGGTGAATCAGAACTCTGAACATCATGATGAAGAAAAAGATAATGATGAAGATGATGAATATGCTGAGGAAGACGATGATGATGTGATATGAGTGTCTCCTGGATGAAGCTCTGAGGTGAAAGGAGATTGGCTGTTGTAGTAGCATGTTTCCTTCAGGGTGGTGGATAGTGACAGTGTTAGAGGGAGTGTCAGGAAGCCTGTACTGTAAAGCTTGCTCATAGGACCTCACTGTGAACATGACTGATTACATGATCATGACAATGAACCCATCAGACATTAGAAGAACTAGAGTTAGAGATCCTCCTACAGTATGTGATGAGACCATCAGACATTAGAAGAACTAGAGTTAGAGGTCCCCCTACAGTATGTGATGAGACCATCAGACATTAGAAGAACTAGAGTTAGAGGTCCCCCTACAGTATGTGATGAGACCATCAGATATTAGAAGAACTAGAGTTAGAGGTCCCCCTACAGTATGTGATGAGACCATCAGACATTAGAAGAACTAGAGTTAGAGGTCCCCCTACAGTATGTGATGAGATCATCAGACATTAGAAGAACTAGAGTTAGAGGTCCCCCTACAGTATGTGATGAGATCATCAGACATTAGAAGAACTAGAGTTAGAGGTCCCCCTACAGTATGTGATGAGACCATCAGACATTAGAAGAACTAGAGTTAGAGGTCCCCCTACAGTATGTGATGAGACCATCTCTTTACATATTATATTACATCCTATTGAAATACTGGGGTTTTTGTGCAGCTGTACTTATTGTCTGTATCACTGTGTTCACTCACAGCACAGAAGTACATTCCACTGTCTCCTGTCTCCAACTTCTTCACTGTGAAAGATCCACTCTCAGCTACAGCCTTTCTGGCTGAGAATTTGTCTTCACTGAATTCCCCTGAATAGTCAGGTTGAGAACTGGGAGTAATGAAGACTACCTGCTTCATTCCCTCTCCTGGAAGCTGTCTGTACCAGTACATCTGGTAGTAGCTAGAATCCTTAGAGTGACTGCAGTTCATCGGAGCATCACTGTCTTTCATTCCCCAGAGTATGGTGGGTGTCTGAGTGACTTCACTCCCCTCAACAAGACCTGTAAGGACACAGTGAGAATGAAATCAATAGAGTTAGGTACAGTTAGACCTGAATACATCAAGACTTCAGGTGTGGTGAACATATGCTTGGAAACATCAATATCAATAACTAGAGAAGTCCTTCATTGTAAATAAGAATGTTTTTCTTAACTTTCCTGGTTAAATAAATGAAACATTATGAAACTGTACCTGCAGCACAGAGCAGTGAGACAGTAACAGAGAAGAGAAATGTGAACATGTTTGATCATGTTATATGTGAGAGTGCTGGAAAGAGTCTGGTATCAATGTATATAAAACAAGAGGAGTGTCACATAGATGAATAGATGCCAATCAGTAGACCACGGCAGGTTCCACCATATTCAACATGTCAGTGAAGTGGGAGGGACTGATGATCTGAATACATCATGCTAATTAGTGGTTCAGACTGTAGAGACATTCACATTATTAAAGTTAGAGGTCCCCCTACAGTCCATGATGAGACCATCAGCTCTTTACAGATTATATTCTGTCCTATAGAGCTCGGCAGCTTGTAGTCCTAAAACACGGAAATGAGTCAGCATTTTCTACCTCTGGTTCGTTGAACATTGCTATGGGAGAAATGAAGGGGGAAAATAATGGGGTTTTGGGATATAAGGTCTGATGTTGACACAGGCGTTGGAGATCTTACACTGTTTGTTCTGTGCAATATCTTAAAACCTCTCTGGGCTAGGGTCTAGTTTCCTGAATTTCAGTAAATCAGTATTTTGTCGTGCGAGCAGAACAACGCAGTTAGATTAAAAAGAAGTTAAGCTTTTAAATGATATAAGACACTTGTATGTTCATGAATGTTTAATATTACAAATATTTATTTGAATTGCGCACCCTCCAATTTCACTGGAGGTTGTCGGCTTTGTCCCGGGACACCTAGCCCTAATTAGCAATCAGTGCTATGGCAAACATAACCATATAACCTGCATACATATTAATATGAAGGGATTTAATACAAAGACCAATATTATTAATATGAAAAGGAAAGAGAACTGGTCCCAATACTGAGCCCTGTGGTACACCTAATATCCTGGAAACTAGACTCAACACCATCAGAACGCACACATTGTGTCCTGTCTGTCAGATAGCTCTTAAACCATTTGCAAGACTTATTGTCCAGGCCCATTTCAGACAGTTTTTGAATGAGTAGGGAATGGTCAATGGTGTTGAATGGCTTAAAAGTCTATTTATATTGCAGCACTATTATTTTGACCATATTAGAGAAAAGAGATAGGAATCCCATTAGTGTAGCAGTGTGAATCTGCACCGATTCCAGCCGAGAGTCAGACTCGGTCGACGTGAAGTGGACCGAGTTTGGGCTGCCTTCAGCTCTATTTTTTATGGCCAGAATGCTGAATTGAGGATGAGCTTGGGCCGATTCCGATGAGTTTTCTGGCCCAAATGTATTACTTGGGTCTCGGCCATGATTCATGACTTCCGCTTTTCTTCCGTGTTACTGGATTGGTGTTAGTCATTTGTGGTATTGTTGATCCCTGCGTGGATTTATTTGCTGATTATTTTTATAAAGTAAATTACGTTATTTTACTCAGTTCTGTGTCCTGCGCCTGAGTCCATTCTCACCTCTGCACAACTGACACCTGACACAGGCCGATTCCGGGGAGAGATATCTGGCCCAAATGTATTACTTGGGTCTAGGGCTGATTCCGGGGAGAGATATCTGGCTAAAAATGTATTACTTGGGTCTAGGGCAGATTCCAGGGAGAGATATCTGGCCCAAATGTATTACTTGGGTCTAGGGCAGATTCCAGGGAGAGATATCTGGCCCAAATGTATTACTTGGTTCTAGGGCAGATTCCAGGAAGAGATATCTGGCCCAAATGTATTATTTGGGTCTAGGGCAGATTCCGGGGAGAGATATCTGGCCCAAATGTATTACTTGGGTCTAGGGCAGATTCCGGGGAGAGATATCTGGCCCAAATGTATTACATGGGGCTCAGGCAGATTCCGGGGAGAGACATCTGGTCCAAATGTATTACATGGGGCTCAGGCAGATTCCGGGGAGAGATATCTGGCCCAAATGTATTACATGGGACTCTGGCAGATTCCGGGGAGAGATATCTGGCCCAATTGTATTACTTGGGGCTCAGGCAGATTGTGGCAACTCTCTGACAGATGATTATATGGGCTGATTTATGTAATTAACATTTCATTATTGATTGTTCCACATTTTCTCATTGTATCTGTGATCAAAATATACAATTAACATTTAAGTGAAATTCTTTAAGAGGCCTGTGTAGTATACTAGTATTTTGATACTTTGTGCATGACAACTGATAAGCATTAAAACCTCTCTCAACCACCCATCCTGAATCTGGTATAATTGTCATCAGCAACGCTGAATAGCATAGCGCCACAGTCAAATAATATTACTAGAAAATATTCATATTCATGAAATCACATGTGCAATATTGCAAAACACAGTTTAGCCGTTCGTTAATCCACCTGTCGTCTCAGATTTTGAAATGATGCTTTACAGCGAAAGCAATACAAGCGTTTGTGTAAGTTTAGCGATCGCTCGACAAAACAATAAGTACACTTAGCATCAGGTAACTTGGTCACGAAAATCAGAAAAGCAATCAAATTAATTGTTTACCTTTGATGATCTTTGGATGTTTTCACTCACGAGACTCCCAGTTAGACAACAAATGTTCCTTTTGTTCCATAAAGATATTTTTTATATCCAAATACCAAAATTCCTTATGCCCAGGAATCCAAAAAGAATCCGGAAAGAGCGGTCACGACAACGCAGACAAAAATTCCAAATTATATCCATAATGTCCACAGAAAAATGTCAAACGTTTTTTATAATCAATCCCCAGGGTGTTTTTCAAATATCTATTTGATAATATATCAACCGGGACAGTTGGCTTTTCACTAGGACCGGGATTAACAATGGCCGCCTTTCTCTTTTGCGCACAAATCACTCTGAGAGCCCCGACCTATCCACTTACGCAATGTGGTCGTTCACTCTCATTCTTCAAAATAAAAGCCTGAAACTATTTCTAAATGCTGTTGACACCTTAGGGAAGCCATAGACAAAGGAATCTGGTTGATATCCCTTTAAATGGGCAATAGGGTTGCTTAAGAACAGAGAGGTTTCAAAAACAGGGGCACTTCCTGATTGGATTTTTCTCAGGTTTTAGCTAGCAATATCAGTTCTGTTTAACTCACACCCCTAGCTTCAAGCTTCGTAGTCAAAAACACTGCATTGCAGTGCAAATTGTGTTGCTACAGATGCTGGTTCAAGACCTGTGCTAGCCGCCACCAGGACACCCATGAACCGATGCACAATTGGAGTCGTCCGAGTAAGGAAGGGAAGGGTTTGGTTGGCCAGGATGTCCTTGTCCCATCACTCTTTAGCGACTTCTGTGGCTGCACACTGACACTGCTGATACCACAGTATGGTGTTGTAGCTGGGAGAGTGTGTTCCACCTGCTGATACCACAGTATGGTGTTGTAGCTGGGGAGAGTGTGTTCCACCTGCTGATACCACAGTATGGTGTTGTAGCTGGGGAGAGTGTGTTCCACCTGCTGATACCACAGTATGGTGTTGTAGCTGGGAGAGTGTGTTCCACCTGCTGATACCACAGTATGGTGTTGTAGCTGGGAGAGTGTGTTCCACCTGCTGATACCACAGTATGGTGTTGTAGCTGGGAGAGTGTGTTCCACCTGCTGATACCACAGTATGGTGTTGTAGCTGGGGAGAGTGTGTTCCACCTGCTGATACCACAGTATGGTGTTGTAGCTGGGGAGAGTGTGTTCCACCTGCTGATACCACAGTATGGTGTTGTAGCTGGGAGAGTGTGTTCCACCTGCTGATACCACAGTATGGTGTTGTAGCTGGGAGAGTGTGTTCCACCTGCTGATACCACAGTATGGTGTTGTAGCTAGGGAGAGTGTGTTCCACCTGCTGATACCACAGTATGGTGTTGTAGCTGGGGAGAGTGTGTTCCACCTGCTGATACCACAGTATGGTGTTGTAGCTGGGAGAGTGTGTTCCACCTGCTGATACCACAGTATGGTGTTGTAGCTGGGAGAGTGTGTTCCACCTGCTGATACCACAGTATGGTGTTGTAGCTGGGGAGAGTGTGTTCCACCTGCTGATACCACAGTATGGTGTTGTAGCTGGGAGAGTGTGTTCCACCTGCTGATACCACAGTATGGTGTTGTAGCTGGGAGAGTGTGTTCCACCTGCTGATACCACAGTATGGTGTTGTAGCTGGGAGAGTGTGTTCCACCTGCTGATACCACAGTATGGTGTTGTAGCTGGGAGAGTGTGTTCCACCTGCTGATACCACAGTATGGTGTTGTAGCTGGGAGAGTGTGTTCCACCTGCTGATACCACAGTATGGTGTTGTAGCTAGGAGAGTGTGTTCCACCTGCTGATACCACAGTATGGTGTTGTAGCTGGGGAGAGTGTGTTCCACCTGCTGATACCACAGTATGGTGTTGTAGCCGGGGAGAGTGTGTTCCACCTGCTGATACCACAGTATGGTGTTGTAGCTGGGAGAGTGTGTTCCACCTGCTGATACCACAGTATGGTGTTGTAGCTGGGGAGAGTGTGTTCCACCTGCTGATACCACAGTATGGTGTTGTAGCTGGGGAGAGTGTGTTCCACCTGCTGATACCACAGTATGGTGTTGTAGCTGGGGAGAGTGTGTTCCACCTGCTGATACCACAGTATGGTGTTGTAGCTGGGAGAGTGTGTTCCACCTGCTGATACCACAGTATGGTGTTGTAGCTGGGAGAGTGTGTTCCACCTGCTGATACCACAGTATGGTGTTGTAGCTGGGGAGAGTGTGTTCCACCTGCTGATACCACAGTATGGTGTTGTAGCTGGGGTTAGTGTGTTCCACCTGCTGATACCACAGTGTGGTGTTGTAGCTGGGAGAGTGTGTTCCACCTGCTGATACCACAGTATGGTGTTGTAGCTGGGAGAGTGTGTTCCACCTGCTGATACCACAGTATGGTGTTGTAGCTGGGGAGAGTGTGTTCCACCTGCTGATACCACAGTATGGTGTTGTAGCTGGGAGAGTGTGTTCCACCTGCTGATACCACAGTATGGTGTTGTAGCTGGGGAGAGTGTGTTCCACCTGCTGATACCACAGTATGGTATTGTAGCTGGGGAGAGTGTGTTCCACCTGCTGATACCACAGTATGGTGTTGTAGCTGGGGAGAGTGTGTTCCACCTGCTGATACAACAGTATGGTGTTGTAGCTGGGGAGAGTGTGTTCCACCTGTTGATACCACAGTATGGTGTTGTAGCTGGGGAGAGTGTGTTCCACCTGCTGATACCACAGTATGGTGTTGTAGCTGGGAGAGTGTGTTCCACCTGCTGATACCACAGTATGGTGTTGTAGCTGGGGAGAGTGTGTTCCACCTGCTGATACCACAGTATGGTGTTGTAGCTGGGGAGAGTGTGTTCCACCTGCAGTTACCACAGTATGGTGTTGTAGCTGGGAGAGTGTGTTCCACCTGCTGATACCACAGTATGGTGTTGTAGCTGGGGAGAGTGTGTTCCACCTGCTGATACCACAGTATGGTATTGTAGCTGGGGAGAGTGTGTTCCACCTGCTGATACCACAGTATGGTGTTGTAGCTGGGGAGAGTGTGTTCCACCTGCTGATACCACAGTATGGTGTTGTAGCTGGGGAGAGTGTGTTCCACCTGCTGATACCACAGTATGGTGTTGTAGCTGGGGAGAGTGTGTTCCACCTGCTGATACCACAGTATGGTGTTGTAGCTGGGAGAGTGTGTTCCACCTGCTGATACCACAGTATGGTGTTGTAGCTGGGAGAGTGTGTTCCACCTGCTGATACCACAGTATGGTGTTGTAGCTGGGAGAGTGTGTTCCACCTGCTGATACCACAGTATGGTGTTGTAGCTGGGAGAGTGTGTTCCACCTGCTGATACAACAGTATGGTGTTGTAGCTGGGGAGAGTGTGTTCCACCTGCTGATACCACAGTATGGTGTTGTAGCTGGGAGAGTGTGTTCCACCTGCTGATACCACAGTATGGTGTTGTAGCTGGGAGAGTGTGTTCCACCTGCTGATACCACAGTATGGTGTTGTAGCTGGGAGAGTGTGTTCCACCTGCTGATACCACAGTATGGTGTTGTAGCTGGGAGAGTGTGTTCCACCTGCTGATACCACAGTATGGTGTTGTAGCTGGGAGAGTGTGTTCCACCTGCTGATACCACAGTATGGTGTTGTAGCTGGGAGAGTGTGTTCCACCTGCTGATACCACAGTATGGTGTTGTAGCTAGGAGAGTGTGTTCCACCTGCTGATACCACAGTATGGTGTTGTAGCTGGGGAGAGTGTGTTCCACCTGCTGATACCACAGTATGGTGTTGTAGCCGGGGAGAGTGTGTTCCACCTGCTGATACCACAGTATGGTGTTGTAGCTGGGAGAGTGTGTTCCACCTGCTGATACCACAGTATGGTGTTGTAGCTGGGGAGAGTGTGTTCCACCTGCTGATACCACAGTATGGTGTTGTAGCTGGGGAGAGTGTGTTCCACCTGCTGATACCACAGTATGGTGTTGTAGCTGGGAGAGTGTGTTCCACCTGCTGATACCACAGTATGGTGTTGTAGCTGGGGAGAGTGTGTTCCACCTGCTGATACCACAGTATGGTGTTGTAGCTGGGGAGAGTGTGTTCCACCTGCTGATACCACAGTATGGTGTTGTAGCTGGGAGAGTGTGTTCCACCTGCTGATACCACAGTGTGGTGTTGTAGCTGGGAGAGTGTGTTCCACCTGCTGATACCACAGTATGGTGTTGTAGCTGGGAGAGTGTGTTCCACCTGCTGATACCACAGTATGGTGTTGTAGCTGGGGAGAGTGTGTTCCACCTGCTGATACCACAGTATGGTGTTGTAGCTGGGAGAGTGTGTTCCACCTGCTGATACCACAGTATGGTGTTGTAGCTGGGGAGAGTGTGTTCCACCTGCTGATACCACAGTATGGTATTGTAGCTGGGGAGAGTGTGTTCCACCTGCTGATACCACAGTATGGTGTTGTAGCTGGGGAGAGTGTGTTCCACCTGCTGATACAACAGTATGGTGTTGTAGCTGGGGAGAGTGTGTTCCACCTGTTGATACCACAGTATGGTGTTGTAGCTGGGGAGAGTGTGTTCCACCTGCTGATACCACAGTATGGTGTTGTAGCTGGGATGGTGTTGTAGCTGAGAGTGTGTTCCACCTGCTGATACCACAGTATGGTGTTGTAGCTGGGGAGAGTGTGTTCCACCTGCTGATACCACAGTATGGTGTTGTAGCTGGGGAGAGTGTGTACCACCTGCAGTTACCACAGTATGGTGTTGTAGCTGGGAGAGTGTGTTCCACCTGCTGATACCACAGTATGGTGTTGTAGCTGGGGAGAGTGTGTTCCACCTGCTGATACCACAGTATGGTATTGTAGCTGGGGAGAGTGTGTTCCACCTGCTGATACCACAGTATGGTGTTGTAGCTGGGGAGAGTGTGTTCCACCTGCTGATACCACAGTATGGTGTTGTAGCTGGGGAGAGTGTGTTCCAACTGTTGATACCACAGTATGGTGTTGTAGCTGGGGAGAGTGTGTTCCACCTGCTGATACCACAGTATGGTGTTGTAGCTGGGAGAGTGTGTTCCACCTGCTGATACCACAGTATGGTGTTGTAGCTGGGGAGAGTGTGTTCCACCTGCTGATACCACAGTATGGTGTTGTAGCTGGGAGAGTGTGTTCCACCTGCTGATACCACAGTATGGTGTTGTAGCTAGCTGGGGAGAGTGTGTTCCACCTGCTGATACCACAGTATGGTGTTGTAGCTGGGGAGAGTGTGTTCCACCTGCTGATACCACAGTATGGTGTTGTAGCTGGGAGAGTGTGTTCCACCTGCTGATACCACAGTATGGTGTTGTAGCTGGGGAGAGTGTGTTCCACCTGCTGATACCACAGTATGGTGTTATAGCTGGGAGAGTGTGTTCCACCTGCTGATACCACAGTATGGTGTGATAAAGCTGGGAGAGTGTGTTCCACCTGCTGATACCACAGTATGGTGTTGTAGCTAGGAGAGTGTGTTCCACCTGCTGATACCACAGTATGGTGTTGTAGCTGGGAGAGTGTGTTCCACCTGCTGATACCACAGTATGGTGTTGTAGCTGGGGAGAGTGTGTTCCACCTGTTGATACCACAGTATGGTGTTGTAGCTGGGGAGAGTGTGTTCCACCTGCTGATACCACAGTATGGTGTTGTAGCTGGGAGAGTGTGTTCCACCTGCTGATACCACAGTATGGTGTTGTAGCTGGGGAGAGTGTGTTCCACCTGCTGATACCACAGTATGGTGTTGTAGCTGGGGAGAGTGTGTTCCACCTGCAGTTACCACAGTATGGTGTTGTAGCTGGGAGAGTGTGTTCCACCTGCTGATACCACAGTATGGTGTTGTAGCTGGGGAGAGTGTGTTCCACCTGCTGATACCACAGTATGGTATTGTAGCTGGGGAGAGTGTGTTCCACCTGCTGATACCACAGTATGGTGTTGTAGCTGGGGAGAGTGTGTTCCACCTGCTGATACCACAGTATGGTGTTGTAGCTGGGAGAGTGTGTTCCACCTGTTGATACCACAGTATGGTGTTGTAGCTGGGGAGAGTGTGTTCCACAGTATGGTGTTGTAGCTGGGAGAGTGTGTTCCACCTGCTGATACCACAGTATGGTGTTGTAGCTGGGAGAGTGTGTTCCACCTGCTGATACCACAGTATGGTGTTGTAGCTGGGGAGAGTGTGTTCCACCTGCTGATACCACAGTATGGTGTTGTAGCTGGGAGAGTGTGTTCCACCTGCTGATACCACAGTATGGTGTTGTAGCTAGGAGAGTGTGTTCCACCTGCTGATACCACAGTATGGTGTTGTAGCTGGGGAGAGTGTGTTCCACCTGCTGATACCACAGTATGGTGTTGTAGCTGGGAGAGTGTGTTCCACCTGCTGATACCACAGTATGGTGTTGTAGCTGGGGAGAGTGTGTTCCACCTGCTGATACCACAGTATGGTGTTATAGCTGGGAGAGTGTGTTCCACCTGCTGATACCACAGTATGGTGTTGTAGCTGGGAGAGTGTGTTCCACCTGCTGATACCACAGTATGGTGTTGTAGCTGGGAGAGTGTGTTCCACCTGCTGATACCACAGTATGGTGTTGTAGCTGGGGAGAGTGTGTTCCACCTGCTGATACCACAGTATGGTGTTGTAGCCGGGGAGAGTGTGTTCCACCTGCTGATACCACAGTATGGTGTTGTAGCTGGGAGAGTGTGTTCCACCTGCTGATACCACAGTATGGTGTTGTAGCTGGGGAGAGTGTGTTCCACCTGCTGATACCACAGTATGGTGTTGTAGCTGGGGAGAGTGTGTTCCACCTGCTGATACCACAGTATGGTGTTGTAGCTGGGAGAGTGTGTTCCACCTGCTGATACCACAGTGTGGTGTTGTAGCTGGGAGAGTGTGTTCCACCTGCTGATACCACAGTATGGTGTTGTAGCTGGGAGAGTGTGTTCCACCTGCTGATACCACAGTATGGTGTTGTAGCTGGGGAGAGTGTGTTCCACCTGCTGATACCACAGTATGGTGTTGTAGCTGGGAGAGTGTGTTCCACCTGCTGATACCACAGTATGGTGTTGTAGCTGGGGAGAGTGTGTTCCACCTGCTGATACCACAGTATGGTGTGATAAAGCTGGGAGAGTGTGTTCCACCTGCTGATACCACAGTATGGTGTTGTAGCTAGGAGAGTGTGTTCCACCTGCTGATACCACAGTATGGTGTTGTAGCTGGGAGAGTGTGTTCCACCTGCTGATACCACAGTATGGTGTTGTAGCTGGGGAGAGTGTGTTCCACCTGTTGATACCACAGTATGGTGTTGTAGCTGGGGAGAGTGTGTTCCACCTGCTGATACCACAGTATGGTGTTGTAGCTGGGAGAGTGTGTTCCACCTGCTGATACCACAGTATGGTGTTGTAGCTGGGGAGAGTGTGTTCCACCTGCTGATACCACAGTATGGTGTTGTAGCTGGGGAGAGTGTGTTCCACCTGCAGTTACCACAGTATGGTGTTGTAGCTGGGAGAGTGTGTTCCACCTGCTGATACCACAGTATGGTGTTGTAGCTGGGGAGAGTGTGTTCCACCTGCTGATACCACAGTATGGTATTGTAGCTGGGGAGAGTGTGTTCCACCTGCTGATACCACAGTATGGTGTTGTAGCTGGGGAGAGTGTGTTCCACCTGCTGATACCACAGTATGGTGTTGTAGCTGGGGAGAGTGTGTTCCACCTGTTGATACCACAGTATGGTGTTGTAGCTGGGGAGAGTGTGTTCCACCTGCTGATACCACAGTATGGTGTTGTAGCTGGGAGAGTGTGTTCCACCTGCTGATACCACAGTATGGTGTTGTAGCTGGGGAGAGTGTGTTCCACCTGCTGATACCACAGTATGGTGTTGTAGCTGGGAGAGTGTGTTCCACCTGCTGATACCACAGTATGGTGTTGTAGCTAGGAGAGTGTGTTCCACCTGCTGATACCACAGTATGGTGTTGTAGCTGGGGAGAGTGTGTTCCACCTGCTGATACCACAGTATGGTGTTGTAGCTGGGAGAGTGTGTTCCACCTGCTGATACCACAGTATGGTGTTGTAGCTGGGGAGAGTGTGTTCCACCTGCTGATACCACAGTATGGTGTTATAGCTGGGAGAGTGTGTTCCACCTGCTGATACCACAGTATGGTGTTATAGCTGGGAGAGTGTGTTCCACCTGCTGATACCACAGTATGGTGTTGTAGCTAGGAGAGTGTGTTCCACCTGCTGATACCACAGTATGGTGTTGTAGCTGGGAGAGTGTGTTCCACCTGCTGATACCACAGTATGGTGTTGTAGCTGGGAGAGTGTGTTCCACCTGCTGATACCACAGTATGGTGTTGTAGCTGGGAGAGTGTGTTCCACCTGCTGATACCACAGTATGGTGTTGTAGCTGGGGAGAGTGTGTTCCACCTGCTGATACCACAGTATGGTGTTGTAGCTGGGGAGAGTGTGTTCCACCTGCTGATACCACAGTATGGTGTTGTAGCTGGGAGAGTGTGTTCCACCTGCTGATACCACAGTATGGTGTTGTAGCTGGGAGAGTGTGTTCCACCTGCTGATACCACAGTATGGTGTTGTAGCTGGGAGAGTGTTTTCCACCTGCTGATACCACAGTATGGTGTTGTAGCTGGGGAGAGTGTGTTCCACCTGCTGATACCACAGTATGGTGTTGTAGCTGGGAGAGAGTGTTCCACCTGCTGATACCACAGTGTGGTGTTGTAGCTGGGAGAGTGTGTTCCACCTGCTGATACCACAGTATGGTGTTGTAGCTGGGAGAGTGTGTTCCACCTGCTGATACCACAGTATGGTGTTGTAGCTGGGAGAGTGTGTTCCACCTGCTGATACCACAGTATGGTGTTGTAGCTGGGAGAGTGTGTTCCACCTGCTGATACCACAGTATGGTGTTGTAGCTGGGAGAGTGTGTTCCACCTGCTGATACCACAGTGTGGTGTTGTAGCTGGGAGGAGTGTGTTCCACCTGCTGATACCACAGTATGGTGTTGTAGCTGGGGAGAGTGTGTTCCACCTGCTGATACCACAGTATGGTGTTGTAGCTGGGGAGAGTGTGTTCCACCTGCTGATACCACAGTATGGTGTTGTAGCTGGGAGAGTGTGTTCCACCTGCTGATACCACAGTATGGTGTTGTAGCTGGGGAGAGTGTGTTCCACCTGCTGATACCACAGTATGGTGTTGTAGCTGGGAGAGTGTGTTCCACCTGCTGATACCACAGTATGGTGTTGTAGCTGGGAGAGTGTGTTCCACCTGCTGATACCACAGTATGGTGTTGTAGCTGGGAGAGTGTGTTCCACCTGCTGATACCACAGTATGGTGTTGTAGCTGGGAGAGTGTGTTCCACCTGCTGATACCACAGTATGGTGTTGTAGCTGGGAGAGTGTGTTCCACCTGCTGATACCACAGTATGGTGTTGTAGCTGGGAGAGTGTGTTCCACCTGCTGATACCACAGTATGGTGTTGTAGCTGGGGAGAGTGTGTTCCACCTGCTGATACCACAGTATGGTGTTGTAGCTGGGAGAGTGTGTTCCACCTGCTGATACCACAGTATGGTGTTGTAGCTGGGAGAGTGTGTGAACAGGACAGCAGTTTCTCCAGAACTCTGAAATACTGAAGATGGAGACTGAAGAACGCTGGAACAGAGCAGTTCACCTGTTACAGAAGAGGAGAGAGAGACCTGTATGTTAGAACTACTGTAGTCATTCAGGAAATATATGGAATTATAGATTATTTTAGACGGTATCTAATCTGTGATCAAGAATAATCAAGAGATTCACGTTCAAAGGTGGAAAATATCCAACAGTGAAAGATTGTTAGTTCAACACTGAGTCCAGATGAACATTCAAAAGGACATGGATCTTCAACTCTCAGACTCCTTACTACACACCATAGTTTACTGTGGTACTGTCTGGTGAGTCCACATGGATTAGTTGAGCTGTAACTCCACCTACAGGAAAGACATGATATCATACCATACTGTATCATGGTCTCCTGTATATCAGAGGGAACCTCCCCTTTCTGTTCGACCAGCTGGTGAGTGTTTTGGCATTGAATCAGAGTCAGATACAGTGTGATGTTAATACAGGTGTGATTAGTCTACAGTACACCAGGGCGGAGGTTTTTGTAGAGCAGAGAGGGAGATCTGATGCACTGTGTAAACTAGCAGCACAGTAATACACAGCATTGCTATTTGGAGTTAGTTGTTTGATGGTTAAGGTGCTGGTACCACCTGCATTAGCATCTCCTTCTATATCATATCCAGCCTCAGGATACCCTGATTTCAAAAGAATGTATCCTAATAGCACTAATTCTCTGTGGTTGGATTGCTTGTACCAGAGGATGACATTATAGGTTGATATACTATGTGAACACTCCATCTTAGCCAACTCTCCCTGGTTCTTGTACAGGGCTGCAGGTGTTTGGTGAACCTGGTTACTGAGAGAAGAACCTGGAGAGAGAGACAGAGAGAGAGAAAGAGAGAGAGAGAGGTGAAACAACAGATAAAGAAACAAATTCACTTGAAACATGAAAACCAATCAAATGAGGATATTCGTAGTTGATGTAATCAATGATCTGAATACCTGCAGCCCAGGCTGTGTAACCCATGGTGATGGAGATAAGAATTCTGATCATGTTGACTCACTGTTAAGGAGACAGAAAGAATGAGACAGACAAACCACTCCACATGAATTAGAGGAGGCTTCTCATCAACTCATCTCAGTGATCTTATAGAGGGATGCTGCCTCCTTATGAGAACATCTAAACCATCAGAGACCTGAGATGAACCCTGCAGGAGGAGTCTATGTGGGACAGGAAGCAGGGTTTAGTAGAGCAGAGAGGGAGATCTGATGCACTGTTATCTGGAGGTAGTTGATTGATGGTTAAAGGAAATATTCACCCATTTTGATAGCTATATTATTTTATCTCTGAGTGAGGTCCTATCGATGCCATGGGTCATTTCATATTCACCCATTTTGGATGTTATTTTAGTTTTGTGCTTCTCTGAGTAATATTCTATTGACTCCCTGGGTCATTTCATGTTTTAATGTGTATCTGAGTTGTTGGCATTCAAGCAGGCAGACATTGGTCTGGTGTGACGTAGTACTGTGATAAAGTGATAAAGAGTGGCCCACCTCCCGGCCCGCTCAGTGATCACTTGGCTACACAGCTGATACCCTCCCGGACTCTTCCCCAACACTGCATGAACTACATTAGTCCACCGGATCCTTGCCGTAAGCTCTGGACCTTTGCATCGGATCATCGCTGCTTGCTAGCTGCTACCGAGAAGCTATAGTGGGTAACGCCCCTGTCCTGAAGCTAGCACCAGTTAGATGTTAGCCAGGCGTATCTCACGGCTAGCAAACGAAATTACGACAACTACAATACTTCTTTCGCCAACTGGCCTGGACCCTTTGCGACCACAACGAAGCCCCGCCGTTCCACCACAACTGGTCTGCCAACGTAACTCCATCCTCTGTTCCCCCAACCGGCCTTTACCAGACGTCAGAGCAGGTGCTTCTACTAGCCCCGGCCTGCTAACTTTAAACACGGTGTCTCCAGCTTGCTAGGTACTAGACATGGGAACAAGTGCTTCTACTAGCCCCAGACTGCTAACTTTAAACGCTGTGTCCCCAACCGGCCTTTACCAGACGTCGGAGCAGGTGCTTCTACTAGCCCCAGACTGCTAACTTTAAACACTGTGTCTCCAGCTTGCTAGGTAGTAGACGTTGAAGCAGGTGCTTCTACTAGCCCCGTGTGCCTCATCCCCCAAAAAATGCTTGGGGCTGCCTCTCGGGCTTCCTTGCTAGCCATGTTCCCTCATAACGCTACCGCTCTGCTTTAGCTGCTGCCTTAGCTTTCCTCTCTGCTTCTACATGCTCCCAGGGCAGGCGTTCCTTCCCGGCCAGGTTCTCCTCCCACGTCCAGGATCCCTTGGACATTAAAAATGTCCTCCCACGTCCATCCCTCCTCACCACGCTGCTTGGTCCATTTGTGGTGGGAAGTTCTGTCACGGCCGTTGAATGAAGAGGACCAAAGTGCAGCATGGTCAGCGTACATTTTCCTTTTATTAAAAATGTTGCCAACAAAATAACAAACAAAGAAACAACCATGAAGCCTACATGGCTAAAGTGCCACTAACAAAAGTCAACTTCCCACAAAGAAAGGAGGGAAAAAGGGCTACCTAAGTATGGTTCTGAATCAGAGAGAACGATAGACAGCTGTCCCTGATTGAGAACCATACCCGGCCAAAACGTAGAATACAAAATCATAGAAAAACAAACCATAGACTACCCACCCCAAATGACACCCTGACCAAACCAAATAGAGACATTAAAAGGCTCTCTAAGGTCAGGGAGTGACATAACAGGGATGAATGAACCAAGATATTTATTGTAACACAGGGAGATATGGAGTGCAGATCTGGGGAAGCTCGGATGAGTTGTAGGAAACCAGATGTGGAGACTGAGGTTGGAGTGAGCAGGCACAGCAGAGTAACAGGATTTTGAGTAATTATAAACAGGTCGACGCATGAACTGACTGAGCAGAGACTACAATCTGACAGAGTGAATGTGGCAGGACTGAGTATTTGTAGAGGTCTTGATTATGGAACAAGTTGCAGCTGGGAGGGATCTGCTCTGTTTCCAGCACACCTCTCTCTAACCACACAATCACACAGAGGGGAGAGAGAGAGAGAGACCTGGGGGAGTAACTGCAGGTCAAGAAGACACCGGATGAACACAAGAGGGAATAGCAGGAGCAGATGTGACACTGATACTGACACTCTTCACATACACAGATATACATATACACACACACTAATTCACCCACGCTCAGTCACTCAATAGAGTATGAGGCCCTTGTATCTGATTATTTCTGTACAGAATAAGGGTGACACGCCATACTCTTTTTGTCCAGACAGAGTCAGATATATGGTCTACACATACAGAGACAGAGGGTCACCAGGCCCAGCCCCCCTAGGGCCCTCCCATACCACTGGCCCTTGTCAGACCCCCCTAGGGCCCTCCCATACCACCGGCCCTGTGTCAGACCCCCCTAGGGCCCTCACATACCGCCAGCCCTGTATTTGACCCCCTAGGGCCCTCACATACCACCATCCCTGGTCAGGCACCCATACATAAACCATCTAAACTAGCCACTTATAACAGTATCATTACCATCAGGTTGATATCTAATGGTTCATAACAAAGTGTTGTTGAAGTGGTTGAAGACAGGTGCAGGTGTATAGAGCTGTAGTCAGTATTATATGAGAGGATCAGAGAGGGTTTTTGTAGAGGAGAGAGGGTATAGTGAAACACTGTGCTTCACTAGCAGCACAGAAATACACTGCACTGTCTTCAGCTTCTGTCACTTTGGGAAAATGTAGATACGCCATTTTATTAGCTGCAGCATCTCCACTGACATCAAAACGGCCTTTAAAGGAATCTTCCACCTTTGGACTGGTGTTCCACACATACCCAATGAGTTTCAGAGCAGTGTTTTGGGCTGACTGTTGGTACCACAGTATCATGTCGTAACTTGAAACAGTGTGGCTGCAGGTGAGATTAACTTTGTCTTCAGGTCCTTTTAGTATTGCAGTAGGAGTCTGGTGAACTTTGTCTGTTTGTGACAGCCCTGTGGATGAAAACAGACCATATGAAATATACAGTATTACTCAGCATATTGACAGCAATATATTTCAGTAGTAAATCTATTTTTCATGAGGGATTTAGTACCTGTCACCCATAGTGGTAGAGTTGCTACATGTATGAAAAACTTGATCATGTTGATGGTTCTGGAGAGAAGAGTCACATGGACAAGGAGAAAGGGTTTTCAGATAGTCAGAGATGTCATGTCATCTAGTGGGAGTGTCAAATGTATGTCAGCATCCCAAATGGCACCCTATTCCCTTTCTAGTGCACTACTTTAGACCAGAGCCCATAGGGGGAGAGGAGAATAAGTCAATAGAGAAGGGCAGCTGAACTGAGCTGCCGGAGGGGAAGGAAATGACATTACTTTGACGTCAGAACTTGTGTTGATATTCAAGCAGATCCCTTGTTCACCTACAGGGTTCCTGTTCAACTTAAAGGTGTATTGTGGAACATACCGGTATCTAAATCATTAAAGTATTTGTCTTTTTTAGTCTTTAGATTTGATCTGTGTCATAGGTTCTGCAGTCATCACATTAGAAATAGGATGTTATTTGAAGAAATACCTGAACCGTTTCTTCAAGACAACAACATCAACCACATTATTTGGTCTAGAGGTTTGATATCAACTTCCTCCATGTGCTCAGACATCTACAGCGGTGGACAGCAGGTGTGCTGGGTGTTGATGTACACTGCAGTTATGGACTAAAGGATCAGAAGGGGCTTTTGGAGAAGAGAGAAGGGGATCTACATCACTGTGTTGACTTAAGGTCAGAACAGTAATACACTGGACTGACTTCAGATCAGAACAGTAATACACTGGACTGACTTCAGATCAGAACAGTAATACACTGGACTGACTTCAGATCAGAACAGTAATACACTGGACTGACTTCAGGTCAGAACAGTAATACACTGGACTGACTTCAGATCAGAACTGTAATACACTGGCCTGACTTCAGGTCAGAACAGTAATACACTGACTTCAGATCAGAACAGTAATACACTGGACTGACTTCAGATCAGAACAGTAATACACTGGACTGACTTCAGATCAGAACAGTAATACACTGGACTGACTTCAGATCAGAACAGTAATACACTGGACTGACTTCAGATCAGAACAGTAATACACTGGACTGACTTCAGATCAGGACAGTAATACACTGGACTGACTTCAGATCAGAACAGTAATACACTGGACTGACTTCAGAACAGAACAGTAATACACTGGACTGACTTCAGGTCAGAACAGTAATACACTGGACTGACTTCAGATCAGAACAGTAATACACTGGACTGACTTCAGATCAGAACAGTAATACACTGGACTGACTTCAGGTCAGAACAGTAATACACTGGACTGACTTCAGATCAGAACAGTGATACACTGGACTGACTTCAGATCAGAACAGTAATACACTGCACTGACTTCAGATCAGAACAGTGTAAGAGAGAGAGAGAGAGAGAGAGAGAGAGAGAGAGAGAGGGAGAGAGAATGGGAGTAATTGAATATGACATTGTAACATTGAATAATGTATGTTAATGAGTGATGCCACTAACCTGTATATACTGGTATACTGTACCAGGACAGATATCACCTTATGCCATCATCCATCTGTGTTTATTCATTGGCCCTGAGTCAAAGTCAAACCTCAGATGCAGGTGTTCTGAGCCGTGGTCTAATATTACCATCAGACAGGCTTTTAGTAGAGAACAGGAGGAAGGCTACATCACTGTGTTGGCTGGCTGCACAGTAATAAACTGCACTGTGTTCAGGTCCTCTCAGACTCACTAGATGAAGATAAGCCTCTTTCCCACCATCTCCACTCACATTGAAGTGCTTTTCAAATGATTTCTCCATGGTTATTGACTTGGTATATGCATAACCAATGAGTTTCATAGCAGTGTCTCCTGCTGACTGTTTGTACCATAGTATCACGTAGTAGTTAGGGATCGTATGGCTGCAGGTGAGTTGAACGTCTCCTCCAGGACCTTCTGTTAGTGCCACAGGCCTCTGATGAACCATGCTACTAAACAACTGCCCTGTGGACACAGTGAGGAAGGGAGAGAGAGGGGAGAGAAGGTGACAGATACAGAGACACAGAGAGAGAGGAGATAAGGTGAAGAAGAGAGAGAAGCATAGAGAGAGAAGATGGGAGAACAAAGGATATTTTATTCAGTTTGATGACAGTATCGTTATGCTTCTCATCGTAAGTGATTTAATACCTGTCACCCAGAGTGGTAGTGCTGCCAGGTGAATCAGAACTCTGAACATCATGATGAAGAAAAAGATAATGATGAAGATGATGAATATGCTGAGGAAGACGATGATGATGTGATATGAGTGTCTCCTCGATGAAGCTCTGAGGTGAAAGGAGATTGGCTGTTGTAGTAGCATGTTTCCTTCAGGGTGGTGGATAGTGACAGTGTTAGAGGGAGTGTCAGGAAGCCTGTACTGTAAAGCTTGCTCATAGGACCTCACTGTGAACATGACTGATTACATGATCATGACAATGAACCCATCAGACATTAGAAGAACTAGAGTTAGAGATCCTCCTACAGTATGTGATGAGACCATCAGACATTAGAAGAACTAGAGTTAGAGGTCCCCCTACAGTATGTGATGAGACCATCAGACATTAGAAGAACTAGAGTTAGAGGCCCCCTACAGTATGTGATGAGACCATCAGATATTAGAAGAACTAGAGTTAGAGGTCCCCCTACAGTATGTGATGAGACCATCAGACATTAGAAGAACTAGAGTTAGAGGTCCCCCTACAGTATGTGATGAGATCATCAGACATTAGAAGAACTAGAGTTAGAGGTCCCCCTACAGTATGTGATGAGATCATCAGACATTAGAAGAACTAGAGTTAGAGGTCCCCCTACAGTATGTGATGAGACCATCAGACATTAGAAGAACTAGAGTTAGAGGTCCCCCTACAGTATGTGATGAGACCATCTCTTTACATATTATATTACATCCTATTGAAATACTGGGGTTTTTGTGCAGCTGTACTTATTGTCTGTATCACTGTGTTCACTCACAGCACAGAAGTACATTCCACTGTCTCCTGTCTCCAACTTCTTCACTGTGAAAGATCCACTCTCAGCTACAGCCTTTCTGGCTGAGAATTTGTCTTCACTGAATTCCCCTGAATAGTCAGGTTGAGAACTGGGAGTAATGAAGACTACCTGCTTCATTCCCTCTCCTGGAAGCTGTCTGTACCAGTACATCTGGTAGTAGCTAGAATCCTTAGAGTGACTGCAGTTCATCGGAGCATCACTGTCTTTCATTCCCCAGAGTATGGTGGGTGTCTGAGTGACTTCACTCCCCTCAACAAGACCTGTAAGGACACAGTGAGAATGAAATCAATAGAGTTAGGTACAGTTAGACCTGAATACATCAAGACTCAGGTGTGGTGAACATATGCTTGGAAACATCAATATCAATAACTAGAGAAGTCCTTCATTGTAAATAAGAATGTTTTTCTTAACTTTCCTGGTTAAATAAATGAAACATTATGAAACTGTACCTGCAGCACAGAGCAGTGAGACAGTAACAGAGAAGAGAAATGTGAACATGTTTGATCACGTTATATGTGAGAGTGCTGGAAAGAGTCTGGTATCAATGTATATAAAACAAGAGGAGTGTCACATAGATGAATAGATGACAATCAGTAGACCACGGCAGGTTCCACCATATTCAACATGTCAGTGAAGTGGGAGGGACTGATGATCTGAATACATCATGCTAATTAGTGGTTCAGACTGTAGAGACATTCACATTATTAAAGTTAGAGGTCCCCCTACAGTCCATGATGAGACCATCAGCTCTTTACAGATTATATTCTATCCTATAGAGCTCGGCAGCTTGTAGTCCTAAAACACGGAAATGAGTCAGCATTTTCTACCTCTGGTTCGTTGAACATTGCTATGGGAGAAATGAAGGGGGAAAATAATGGGGTTTTGGGATATAAGGTCTGATGTTGACACAGGCGTTGGAGATCTTACACTGTTTGTTCTGTGCAATATCTTAAAACCTCTCTGGGCTAGGGTCTAGTTTCCTGAATTTCAGTAAATCAGTATTTTGTCGTGCGAGCAGAACAACGCAGTTAGATTAAAAAGAAGTTAAGCTTTTAAATGATATAAGACACTTGTATGTTCATGAATGTTTAATATTACAAATATTTATTTGAATTGCGCACCCTCCAATTTCACTGGAGGTTGTCGGCTTTGTCCCGGGACACCTAGCCCTAATTAGCAATCAGTGCTATGGCAAACATAACCATATAACCTGCATACATATTAATATGAAGGGATTTAATACAAAGACCAATATTATTAATATGAAAAGGAAAGAGAACTGGTCCCAATACTGAGCCCTGTGGTACACCTAATATCCTGGAAACTAGACTCAACACCATCAGAACGCACACATTGTGTCCTGTCTGTCAGATAGCTCTTAAACCATTTGCAAGACTTATTGTCCAGGCCCATTTCAGACAGTTTTTGAATGAGTAGGGAATGGTCAATGGTGTTGAATGGCTTAAAAGTCTATTTATATTGCAGCACTATTATTTTGACCATATTAGAGAAAAGAGATAGGAATCCCATTAGTGTAGCAGTGTGAATCTGCACCGATTCCAGCCGAGAGTCAGACTCGGTCGACGTGAAGTGGACCGAGTTTGGGCTGCCTTCAGCTCTATTTTTTATGGCCAGAATGCTGAATTGAGGATGAGCTTGGGCCGATTCCGATGAGTTTTCTGGCCCAAATGTATTACTTGGGTCTCGGCCATGATTCATGACTTCCGCTTTTCTTCCGTGTTACTGGATTGGTGTTAGTCATTTGTGGTATTGTTGATCCCTGCGTGGATTTATTTGCTGATTATTTTTATAAAGTAAATTACGTTATTTTACTCAGTTCTGTGTCCTGCGCCTGAGTCCATTCTCACCTCTGCACAACTGACACCTGACACAGGCCGATTCCGGGGAGAGATATCTGGCCCAAATGTATTACTTGGGTCTAGGGCTGATTCCGGGGAGAGATATCTGGCTAAAAATGTATTACTTGGGTCTAGGGCAGATTCCAGGGAGAGATATCTGGCCCAAATGTATTACTTGGGTCTAGGGCAGATTCCAGGGAGAGATATCTGGCCCAAATGTATTACTTGGTTCTAGGGCAGATTCCAGGAAGAGATATCTGGCCCAAATGTATTATTTGGGTCTAGGGCAGATTCCGGGGAGAGATATCTGGCCCAAATGTATTACTTGGGTCTAGGGCAGATTCCGGGGAGAGATATCTGGCCCAAATGTATTACATGGGGCTCAGGCAGATTCCGGGGAGAGACATCTGGTCCAAATGTATTACATGGGGCTCAGGCAGATTCCGGGGAGAGATATCTGGCCCAAATGTATTACATGGGACTCTGGCAGATTCCGGGAGAGATATCTGGCCCAATTGTATTACTTGGGGCTCAGGCAGATTGTGGCAACTCTCTGACAGATGATTATATGGGCTGATTTATGTAATTAACATTTCATTATTGATTGTTCCACATTTTCTCATTGTATCTGTGATCAAAATATACAATTAACATTTAAGTGAAATTCTTTAAGAGGCCTGTGTAGTATACTAGTATTTTGATACTTTGTGCATGACAACTGATAAGCATTAAAACCTCTCTCAACCACCCATCCTGAATCTGGTATAATTGTCATCAGCAACGCTGAATAGCATAGCGCCACAGTCAAATAATATTACTAGAAAATATTCATATTCATGAAATCACATGTGCAATATTGCAAAACACAGTTTAGCCGTTCGTTAATCCACCTGTCGTCTCAGATTTTGAAATGATGCTTTACAGCGAAAGCAATACAAGCGTTTGTGTAAGTTTAGCGATCGCTCGACAAAACAATAAGTACACTTAGCATCAGGTAACTTGGTCACGAAAATCAGAAAAGCAATCAAATTAATTGTTTACCTTTGATGATCTTTGGATGTTTTCACTCACGAGACTCCCAGTTAGACAACAAATGTTCCTTTTGTTCCATAAAGATATTTTTTATATCCAAATACCAAAATTCCTTATGCCCAGGAATCCAAAAAGAACTGAAAGAGCGGTCACGACAACGCAGACAAAAATTCCAAATTATATCCATAATGTCCACAGAAAAATGTCAAACGTTTTTTATAATCAATCCCCAGGGTGTTTTTCAAATATCTATTTGATAATATATCAACCGGGACAGTTGGCTTTTCACTAGGACCGGGATTAACAATGGCCGCCTTTCTCTTTGCGCACAAATCACTCTGAGAGCCCCGACCTATCCACTTACGCAATGTGGTCGTTCACTCTCATTCTTCAAAAGAAAAGCCTGAAACTATTTCTAAATGCTGTTGACACCTTAGGGAAGCCATAGACAAAGGAATCTGGTTGATATCCCTTTAAATGGGCAATAGGGTTGCTTAAGAACAGAGAGGTTTCAAAAACAGGGGCACTTCCTGATTGGATTTTTCTCAGGTTTTAGCTAGCAATATCAGTTCTGTTTAACTCACACCCCTAGCTTCAAGCTTCGTAGTCAAAAACACTGCATTGCAGTGCAAATTGTGTTGCTACAGATGCTGGTTCAAGACCTGTGCTAGCCGCCACCAGGACACCCATGAACCGATGCACAATTGGAGTCGTCCGAGTAAGGAAGGGAAGGGTTTGGTTGGCCAGGATGTCCTTGTCCCATCACTCTTTAGCGACTTCTGTGGCTGCACACTGACACTGCTGATACCACAGTATGGTGTTGTAGCTGGGAGAGTGTGTTCCACCTGCTGATACCACAGTATGGTGTTGTAGCTGGGGAGAGTGTGTTCCACCTGCTGATACCACAGTATGGTGTTGTAGCTGGGGAGAGTGTGTTCCACCTGCTGATACCACAGTATGGTGTTGTAGCTGGGAGAGTGTGTTCCACCTGCTGATACCACAGTATGGTGTTGTAGCTGGGAGAGTGTGTTCCACCTGCTGATACCACAGTATGGTGTTGTAGCTGGGAGAGTGTGTTCCACCTGCTGATACCACAGTATGGTGTTGTAGCTGGGGAGAGTGTGTTCCACCTGCTGATACCACAGTATGGTGTTGTAGCTGGGGAGAGTGTGTTCCACCTGCTGATACCACAGTATGGTGTTGTAGCTGGGAGAGTGTGTTCCACCTGCTGATACCACAGTATGGTGTTGTAGCTGGGAGAGTGTGTTCCACCTGCTGATACCACAGTATGGTGTTGTAGCTGGGGAGAGTGTGTTCCACCTGCTGATACCACAGTATGGTGTTGTAGCTGGGGAGAGTGTGTTCCACCTGCTGATACCACAGTATGGTGTTGTAGCTGGGAGAGTGTGTTCCACCTGCTGATACCACAGTATGGTGTTGTAGCTGGGAGAGTGTGTTCCACCTGCTGATACCACAGTATGGTGTTGTAGCTGGGGAGAGTGTGTTCCACCTGCTGATACCACAGTATGGTGTTGTAGCTGGGAGAGTGTGTTCCACCTGCTGATACCACAGTATGGTGTTGTAGCTGGGAGAGTGTGTTCCACCTGCTGATACCACAGTATGGTGTTGTAGCTGGGAGAGTGTGTTCCACCTGCTGATACCACAGTATGGTGTTGTAGCTGGGAGAGTGTGTTCCACCTGCTGATACCACAGTATGGTGTTGTAGCTGGGAGAGTGTGTTCCACCTGCTGATACCACAGTATGGTGTTGTAGCTAGGAGAGTGTGTTCCACCTGCTGATACCACAGTATGGTGTTGTAGCTGGGGAGAGTGTGTTCCACCTGCTGATACCACAGTATGGTGTTGTAGCCGGGGAGAGTGTGTTCCACCTGCTGATACCACAGTATGGTGTTGTAGCTGGGAGAGTGTGTTCCACCTGCTGATACCACAGTATGGTGTTGTAGCTGGGGAGAGTGTGTTCCACCTGCTGATACCACAGTATGGTGTTGTAGCTGGGGAGAGTGTGTTCCACCTGCTGATACCACAGTATGGTGTTGTAGCTGGGGAGAGTGTGTTCCACCTGCTGATACCACAGTATGGTGTTGTAGCTGGGAGAGTGTGTTCCACCTGCTGATACCACAGTATGGTGTTGTAGCTGGGAGAGTGTGTTCCACCTGCTGATACCACAGTATGGTGTTGTAGCTGGGGAGAGTGTGTTCCACCTGCTGATACCACAGTATGGTGTTGTAGCTGGGGTTAGTGTGTTCCACCTGCTGATACCACAGTGTGGTGTTGTAGCTGGGAGAGTGTGTTCCACCTGCTGATACCACAGTATGGTGTTGTAGCTGGGAGAGTGTGTTCCACCTGCTGATACCACAGTATGGTGTTGTAGCTGGGGAGAGTGTGTTCCACCTGCTGATACCACAGTATGGTGTTGTAGCTGGGAGAGTGTGTTCCACCTGCTGATACCACAGTATGGTGTTGTAGCTGGGGAGAGTGTGTTCCACCTGCTGATACCACAGTATGGTATTGTAGCTGGGGAGAGTGTGTTCCACCTGCTGATACCACAGTATGGTGTTGTAGCTGGGGAGAGTGTGTTCCACCTGCTGATACAACAGTATGGTGTTGTAGCTGGGGAGAGTGTGTTCCACCTGTTGATACCACAGTATGGTGTTGTAGCTGGGGAGAGTGTGTTCCACCTGCTGATACCACAGTATGGTGTTGTAGCTGGGAGAGTGTGTTCCACCTGCTGATACCACAGTATGGTGTTGTAGCTGGGGAGAGTGTGTTCCACCTGCTGATACCACAGTATGGTGTTGTAGCTGGGGAGAGTGTGTTCCACCTGCAGTTACCACAGTATGGTGTTGTAGCTGGGAGAGTGTGTTCCACCTGCTGATACCACAGTATGGTGTTGTAGCTGGGGAGAGTGTGTTCCACCTGCTGATACCACAGTATGGTATTGTAGCTGGGGAGAGTGTGTTCCACCTGCTGATACCACAGTATGGTGTTGTAGCTGGGGAGAGTGTGTTCCACCTGCTGATACCACAGTATGGTGTTGTAGCTGGGGAGAGTGTGTTCCACCTGCTGATACCACAGTATGGTGTTGTAGCTGGGGAGAGTGTGTTCCACCTGCTGATACCACAGTATGGTGTTGTAGCTGGGGAGAGTGTGTTCCACCTGCTGATACCACAGTATGGTGTTGTAGCTGGGAGAGTGTGTTCCACCTGCTGATACCACAGTATGGTGTTGTAGCTGGGAGAGTGTGTTCCACCTGCTGATACCACAGTATGGTGTTGTAGCTGGGGAGAGTGTGTTCCACCTGCTGATACCACAGTATGGTGTTGTAGCTGGGGAGAGTGTGTTCCACCTGCTGATACCACAGTATGGTGTTGTAGCTGGGAGAGTGTGTTCCACCTGCTGATACCACAGTATGGTGTTGTAGCTGGGAGAGTGTGTTCCACCTGCTGATACCACAGTATGGTGTTGTAGCTGGGAGAGTGTGTTCCACCTGCTGATACCACAGTATGGTGTTGTAGCTGGGAGAGTGTGTTCCACCTGCTGATACCACAGTATGGTGTTGTAGCTGGGAGAGTGTGTTCCACCTGCTGATACCACAGTATGGTGTTGTAGCTGGGGAGAGTGTGTTCCACCTGCTGATACCACAGTATGGTGTTGTAGCCGGGGAGAGTGTGTTCCACCTGCTGATACCACAGTATGGTGTTGTAGCTGGGAGAGTGTGTTCCACCTGCTGATACCACAGTATGGTGTTGTAGCTGGGGAGAGTGTGTTCCACCTGCTGATACCACAGTATGGTGTTGTAGCTGGGGAGAGTGTGTTCCACCTGCTGATACCACAGTATGGTGTTGTAGCTGGGAGAGTGTGTTCCACCTGCTGATACCACAGTGTGGTGTTGTAGCTGGGAGAGTGTGTTCCACCTGCTGATACCACAGTATGGTGTTGTAGCTGGGAGAGTGTGTTCCACCTGCTGATACCACAGTATGGTGTTGTAGCTGGGGAGAGTGTGTTCCACCTGCTGATACCACAGTATGGTGTTGTAGCTGGGAGAGTGTGTTCCACCTGCTGATACCACAGTATGGTGTTGTAGCTGGGGAGAGTGTGTTCCACCTGCTGATACCACAGTATGGTATTGTAGCTGGGGAGAGTGTGTTCCACCTGCTGATACCACAGTATGGTGTTGTAGCTGGGAGAGTGTGTTCCACCTGCTGATACAACAGTATGGTGTTGTAGCTGGGGAGAGTGTGTTCCACCTGTTGATACCACAGTATGGTGTTGTAGCTGGGGAGAGTGTGTTCCACCTGCTGATACCACAGTATGGTGTTGTAGCTGGGAGAGTGTGTTCCACCTGCTGATACCACAGTATGGTGTTGTAGCTGGGGAGAGTGTGTTCCACCTGCTGATACCACAGTATGGTGTTGTAGCTGGGGAGAGTGTGTTCCACCTGCAGTTACCACAGTATGGTGTTGTAGCTGGGAGAGTGTGTTCCACCTGCTGATACCACAGTATGGTGTTGTAGCTGGGGAGAGTGTGTTCCACCTGCTGATACCACAGTATGGTATTGTAGCTGGGGAGAGTGTGTTCCACCTGCTGATACCACAGTATGGTGTTGTAGCTGGGGAGAGTGTGTTCCACCTGCTGATACCACAGTATGGTGTTGTAGCTGGGGAGAGTGTGTTCCACCTGTTGATACCACAGTATGGTGTTGTAGCTGGGGAGAGTGTGTTCCACCTGCTGATACCACAGTATGGTGTTGTAGCTGGGAGAGTGTGTTCCACCTGCTGATACCACAGTATGGTGTTGTAGCTGGGGAGAGTGTGTTCCACCTGCTGATACCACAGTATGGTGTTGTAGCTGGGAGAGTGTGTTCCACCTGCTGATACCACAGTATGGTGTTGTAGCTAGGAGAGTGTGTTCCACCTGCTGATACCACAGTATGGTGTTGTAGCTGGGGAGAGTGTGTTCCACCTGCTGATACCACAGTATGGTGTTGTAGCTGGGAGAGTGTGTTCCACCTGCTGATACCACAGTATGGTGTTGTAGCTGGGGAGAGTGTGTTCCACCTGCTGATACCACAGTATGGTGTTGTAGCTGGGAGAGTGTGTTCCACCTGCTGATACCACAGTATGGTGTTGTAGCTGGGAGAGTGTGTTCCACCTGCTGATACCACAGTATGGTGTTGTAGCTGGGGAGAGTGTGTTCCACCTGCTGATACCACAGTATGGTGTTGTAGCTGGGAGAGTGTGTTCCACCTGCTGATACCACAGTATGGTGTTGTAGCTGGGGAGAGGGAGAGTGGTGTTTCCACCTGCTGATACCACAGTATGGTGTTGTAGCTGGGAGAGTGTGTTCCACCTGCTGATACCACAGTATGGTGTTGTAGCTGGGGAGAGTGTGTTCCACCTGCTGATACCACAGTATGGTGTTGTAGCTGGGAGAGTGTGTTCCACCTGCTGATACCACAGTATGGTGTTGTAGCTGGGGAGAGTGTGTTCCACCTGCTGATACCACAGTATGGTGTTGTAGCTGGGGAGAGTGTGTTCCACCTGCTGATACCACAGTATGGTGTTGTAGCTGGGGAGAGTGTGTTCCACCTGCTGATACCACAGTATGGTGTTGTAGCTGGGGAGAGTGTGTTCCACCTGCTGATACCACAGTATGGTGTTGTAGCTGGGGAGAGTGTGTTCCACCTGCTGATACCACAGTATGGTGTTGTAGCTGGGGAGAGTGTGTTCCACCTGCTGATACCACAGTATGGTGTTGTAGCTGGGGAGAGTGTGTTCCACCTGCTGATACCACAGTATGGTGTTGTAGCTGGGGAGAGTGTGTTCCACCTGCTGATACCACATGGTGTTGTAGTATAGCTGGGAGAGTGTGTGCTGATACCACAGTATGGTGTTGAGCTGGGGAGAGTGTGTTCCACCTGCTGATACCACAGTATGGTGTTGTAGCTGGGGAGAGTGTGTTCCACCTGCTGATACCACAGTATGGTGTTGTAGCTGGGAGAGTGTGTTCCACCTGCTGATACCACAGTATGGTGTTGTAGCTGGGAGAGTGTGTTCCACCTGCTGATACCACAGTATGGTGTTGTAGCTGGGAGAGTGTGTTCCACCTGCTGATACCACAGTATGGTGTTGTAGCTGGGGAGAGTGTGTTCCACCTGCTGATACCACAGTATGGTGTTGTAGCTGGGAGAGTGTGTTCCACCTGCTGATACCACAGTATGGTGTTGTAGCTGGGAGAGTGTGTTCCACCTGCTGATACCACAGTATGGTGTTGTAGCTGGGGAGAGTGTGTTCCACCTGCTGATACCACAGTATGGTGTTGTAGCTGGGAGAGTGTGTTCCACCTGCTGATACCACAGTATGGTGTTGTAGCTGGGGAGAGTGTGTTCCACCTGCTGATACCACAGTATGGTGTTGTAGCTGGGAGAGTGTGTTCCACCTGCTGATACCACAGTATGGTGTTGTAGCTGGGAGAGTGTGTTCCACCTGCTGATACCACAGTATGGTGTTGTAGCTGGGAGAGTGTGTTCCACCTGCTGATACCACAGTATGGTGTTGTAGCTGGGAAGTGTGGGAGAGTGTGTTCCACCTGCTGATACCACAGTATGGTGTTGTAGCTGGGAGAGTGTGTTCCACCTGCTGATACCACAGTATGGTGTTGTAGCTGGGAGAGTGTGTTCCACCTGCTGATACCACAGTATGGTGTTGTAGCTGGGGAGAGTGTGTTCCACCTGCTGATACCACAGTATGGTGTTATAGCTGGGAGAGTGTGTTCCACCTGCTGATACCACAGTATGGTGTTATAGCTGGGGAGAGTGTGTTCCACCTGCTGATACCACAGTATGGTGTTGTAGCTGGGAGAGTGTGTTCCACCTGCTGATACCACAGTATGGTGTTGTAGCTGGGAGAGTGTTGTCCACCTGCTGATACCACAGTATGGTGTTGTAGCTGGGGAGAGTGTGTTCCACCTGCTGATACCACAGTATGGTGTTGTAGCTGGGGAGAGTGTGTTCCACCTGCTGATACCACAGTATGGTGTTGTAGCTGGGAGAGTGTGTTCCACCTGCTGATACCACAGTATGGTGTTGTAGCTGGGAGAGTGTGTTCCACCTGCTGATACCACAGTATGGTGTTGTAGCTGGGAGAGTGTGTTCCACCTGCTGATACCACAGTATGGTGTTGTAGCTGGGAGAGTGTGTTCCACCTGCTGATACCACAGTATGGTGTTGTAGCTGGGAGAGTGTGTTCCACCTGCTGATACCACAGTATGGTGTTGTAGCTGGGAGAGTGTGTTCCACCTGCTGATACCACAGTATGGTGTTGTAGCTGGGAGAGTGTGTTCCACCTGCTGATACCACAGTATGGTGTTGTAGCTGGGAGAGTGTGTTCCACCTGCTGATACCACAGTATGGTGTTGTAGCTGGGAGAGTGTGTTCCACCTGCTGATACCACAGTATGGTGTTGTAGCTGGGAGAGTGTGTTCCACCTGCTGATACCACAGTATGGTGTTGTAGCTGGGAGAGTGTGTTCCACCTGCTGATACCACAGTATGGTGTTGTAGCTGGGGAGAGTGTGTTCCACCTGCTGATACCACAGTATGGTGTTGTAGCTGGGAGAGTGTGTTCCACCTGCTGATACCACAGTATGGTGTTGTAGCTGGGGAGAGTGTGTTCCACCTGCTGATACCACAGTATGGTGTTGTAGCTGGGAGAGTGTGTTCCACCTGCTGATACCACAGTATGGTGTTGTAGCTGGGAGAGTGTGTTCCACCTGCTGATACCACAGTATGGTGTTGTAGCTGGGAGAGTGTGTTCCACCTGCTGATACCACAGTATGGTGTTGTAGCTGGGAGAGTGTGTTCCACCTGCTGATACCACAGTATGGTGTTGTAGCTGGGAGAGTGTGTTCCACCTGCTGATACCACAGTATGGTGTTGTAGCTGGGAGAGTGTGTTCCACCTGCTGATACCACAGTATGGTGTTGTAGCTGGGGAGAGTGTGTTCCACCTGCTGATACCACAGTATGGTGTTGTAGCTGGGAGAGTGTGTTCCACCTGCTGATACCACAGTATGGTGTTGTAGCTGGGAGAGTGTGTGAACAGGACAGCAGTTTCTCCAGAACTCTGAAATACTGAAGATGGAGACTGAAGAACGCTGGAACAGAGCAGTTCACCTGTTACAGAAGAGGAGAGAGAGACCTGTATGTTAGAACTACTGTAGTCATTCAGGAAATATATGGAATTATAGATTATTTTAGACGGTATCTAATCTGTGATCAAGAATAATCAAGAGATTCACGTTCAAAGGTGGAAAATATCCAACAGTGAAAGATTGTTAGTTCAACACTGAGTCCAGATGAACATTCAAAAGGACATGGATCTTCAACTCTCAGACTCCTTACTACACACCATAGTTTACTGTGGTACTGTGTCTGGTGAGTCCACATGGATTAGTTGAGCTGTAACTCCACCTACAGGAAAGACATGATATCATACCATACTGTATCATGGTCTCCTGTATATCAGAGGGAACCTCCCCTTTCTGTTCGACCAGCTGGTGAGTGTTTTGGCATTGAATCAGAGTCAGATACAGTGTGATGTTAATACAGGTGTGATTAGTCTACAGTACACCAGGGCGGAGGTTTTTGTAGAGCAGAGAGGGAGATCTGATGCACTGTGTAAACTAGCAGCACAGTAATACACAGCATTGCTATTTGGAGTTAGTTGTTTGATGGTTAAGGTGCTGGTACCACCTGCATTAGCATCTCCTTCTATATCAAATCCAGACTCAGGAAATCCAGTTTTCAATTGCATGTATCCTAAAAACACCATTTCTCTGAAGTTGGATTGCTTGTACCAGAGGATACGATTATAGCCTGATATACTATGTGAACACTCCATCTTAGCCAACTCTCCCTGGTTCTTGTACAGGGATGCAGGTCTCTGTTGAACCTGGTTACTGAGAGAAGAACCTGGAGAGAGAGACAGAGAGAGAGAGAGAGAGAGAGGTGAAACAACAGATAAAGAAACATATTCACTTGAAACATGAAAACCAATCAAATGAGGATATTATTAGATGATGTAATCAATGATCTGAATACCTGCAGCCCAGGCTGTGTAACCCATGGTGATGGAGATAAGAATTCTGATCATGTTGACTCACTGTTAAGGAGACAGAAAGAATGAGACAGACAAACCACTCCACATGAATTAGAGGAGGCTTCTCATCAACTCATCTCAGTGATCTTATAGAGGGATGCTGCCTCCTTATGAGAACATCTAAAACATCAGAGACCTGAGATGAACCCTGCAGGAGGAGTCTATGTGGGACAGGAAGCAGAGTTTAGTAGAGCAGAGAGGGAGATCTGATGCACTGTTATCTGGAGGTAGTTGATTGATGGTTAAAGGAAATATTCACCGATTTTGAATGTTATGTTATTGTGGTAAAGTCTCTCTCAGTATGACCAAGTACTGTGGTAAAGTCTCTCTCAGAATGTTGTATTTATTTTTTATTTCACCTTTATTTAACCAGGTAGGCATGTTGAGAACAAGGTCTCATTTCCAGCTGCGACCTGGCCAAGATAAATCACAGCAGTGTGGC